>NC_061113.1:261185239-261301456 GCF_002878395.1 Capsicum annuum
CATAGTGGACCTGTTGCATCAGATAATTTAATTGTTGCAACATATAATCTACTTTTTTAAAAAAAAATAACTATCATCATATCATTAATCCAAATTTGCTTACTTTTTTATTTTATAAATAAAAAAAATACCTTTTCAAATTCCTTAATAAAATAATAACCATTTTATTATATAATAAATAATTTAAAAAACAAAAATGGTGAAAAGTCACGATCAGTTATTAAAATTGTGGTTGTAAATTGTGTTTATCATTTATTTCCTTATTATTTATTTACGAAACATTTTTCATATTGAATAATCGGAACGGAAAGTTATGTCTTTTTCTTTTCACCCTCTCAATAACAATAACCCCTTTTTATTAATAATCGCCAGGTGCAACATATGATTGATCTGTCATAGTAGATTAACCTCTAATTGTTGACACAAATTGCTGCTCAATCCCTACCACCAACTATCGACATATTGGGAACAAGGAATAAATAGAATGATTATTATTAAATACTAAATAAGAATTAAAAATTCAAAGTCGACAACAAAATGAAACGAATGTTCATAGATTTTTGAATCCCTTGGGTAGATTTGATGTACAAAAGGAGGAAAATAATCGCTAAAATAAAAAACATTACCTAATTATTATTACTACTATTATTATTATTGTCAATTAGACATTTTTCATCTGGCAGCCTTGCTCCGAAGTCAGCCAAATCTCTCTGGAGTTCATCAAACTGCCTTTGAAGTTCACGCAAGGACTCGATATAAATATTCTTGTACGAATCTGGATCATTCATATTTGTAAGGAAGGACCTATTTATAAATTATTATATCTCGGAAAGAAAAGAAAATTGCTTTAAAATAAATCTAACAGATAGGTAATCTGTTGAAAAATATATTCTTTCTGTTAGATAACTTACAACATACTGGCAATCTTTTGCAACAGATGTATATATCTATTTGATTTTTGCAACAGGTTGATCAACTATCGTAACAGATGTCTGCAATTGTTTGACAATATAAACAAATGTGTCATCTATTACAACAAGCTAGTCATCTATTTATTCAATTTAATCCATAGATGGGCTAGAAAGAATAAGTGCGTGCAGATAGATCCACTATCATATGTGTTGGAGTTAAGTATATATTACTGATAAGGTTACCGTAACAGCACACAAAAAGTAAAATGTGTTTGTGAATACAGTTTTTAACCGATTAGGCATTGATCATTCAAACAAGATCATGTACTGTACTGTTAAGTTTGATGGGTTCGAAATTGATAAGGATGAGGACCTCATGAAGATGGTGCAGATACCCTGTTATGAATTATTGACGGTTGGTGCTCGTGTTTATGCGTGTCAAGTTTTGAGAAGAGATCAATATTTGTCATCACTGTAGAGAACCAATAGCGATTGGACTTAACTTTAAGTGTGAAATTGGACCCTTAGAGGGCCCTCAAAGCCTTGGGTTGCTCACTCGAGGTGATGATTATATGCCAGAAGGTTCAGTAGGAGAATGCTTTCGAGGGAAAATGGGTGGTTTATGGAAGAATATATCATCTGAGAGCTAATTGAAGAAGAGACATAGGGTAGAAAGTAACTTCTAACGAATCTGGCCGATGAAATTATCTTAATAGATGCGAAATCTGAATCAAGTGCAAATATGAAAGTGTATCTAGTAATGTAATTCGTCTGTTGTGTCTCTGAAATAAAAACAATGCAGATGGATACTTTGCTAGGGAGCTGAATGGTCAGGATTATCACCTAGGTAGAAAATAAAAGAAGACCAACAAAGCAGCCTCATGGGCATCGAGGGTAGAAATATTGTTCAGCAAGTCTAGAAAACTTACGCCAGCAACAACTACAGTTAAAATAAGGAAACTAAGCGAAGGTGGCAATTTTTGAATTTTAAATTTCATCCCATGCCTTCTTGTTTGTATTTTCGATCAGGTCCACTACCATTGACCTGATTGGAATTACAAACGAGATTGAAAGGCAAATAGAGTATAATTACTTCCTTAGCAATATGGATTAATTGATTGTGTTTTCTTGCCTTAGCATACTTTCAACATTCCTTGGAGAAGATCAGATCCGTGCTGTAGTATGTGAATCCCGATAATTTTCAAGCTTACCTCCAGCTTATTGATTCTATATTCAAGCTGGTCATTGTTATCTTTGAAGTTGGTAAGGAGTTCCTCGTCTCTTGTGAGCTCTATCAGGAACACTAACGTCAAAGTTTTGGCATTCTAAAAGCCCTTTAGAACACTTTCTTCAGAAGCCTTAAAGGATACATGGAGGGTCGTTGTATTTATTTTAGGTCAAACTATGTTGATGCACGTTGAAGATGTGGTCCCAACAGTTGAACAACACACTTGTATCGAGCGTTGCTCCATGCATCTTGCTCAACCAATTTGATAAATTAGTAAGCATAGAGTTACGTAGCATGTGATTTAAACTGCCTCTACCAAGACTATCAAATGTTACGTAACTCCGAGCTCATTATCCTATCAAAACAATATGCCCGAGTTAGTACACAAATCAAAAAAGCTCAATCTGTCAGCCTTTCTGATGATCACTCTTCTCCAATATAGATGACAAAATATCTGCTATGCAAAATTTTACACCATCGCCTGACATGCTTGCCTGGGAGAAATTCTTCAGAAGACATCAACAGATATCTTCAGAAGAATTACTCCCAGGCAAACATGTCTGGCGATAGTGTAGACTTTTGCATAGCCGATATCTTGTTATCTATATTGGAGAAGAGCGATCAGTAGAAAGGCTGAGAGATTGAGCTCGTTCGATTTGTGGACTAACTCGGTCATATTTTTTTGATAGAGTAATGAGATTAGAGTTACGTAATGTTTGATAGCTTGGTAGAGACGATTTAGATTACAAGATACATAACTCTATGCTTAGTAATTTATCAAATTGGTTAAGCAAGATGCATGGAGCAACGCTCGATAAAAGTGTGTTGTTCAATTGTTGGGACCACATCTTCAACGTGCATCAACACATTTTGACCTAAAACAAACACAGAGACCTTTCATGTATCCTTTAAGGCTTCTGAAGAAAGTGTTCTGAAGGGCTTCTAGAATGCCACAACTTTGAAGGTAGTGTTCCTGATCGAGCTCATAAGAGACGAGGAACTCCTTACCAACTTCGAAGACGGCAACGACCAACTTGAATACAGAATCAACAAGTTGGAGGCAAGCTTGAAAATTATCGGGATTCACATACTATAGCAAGCATCTGATCTTCTCCAAGAAATGTTGAAAGCATGTCAAGGCAATAAAACACAATCAATTATAACCATATTGCTAAAGAAGCAATGATACTCTATTTGCCTTTCAATCTCATTTGTGGTTCCGATCAGGTTAACGACAGTGGACCTGATTGAAAACACAAATAAGAAAGCATGGGATGAAATTTAAAATTCAGAAATTTGCCGCCTTCGCTTAGATTTCTTATTTTAACTGCAGTTGCTGTTGGCATAAGTTTTTTGGACTTGCTGTACATCATTTCAACCCTTGATGCTCGTGAGGCTTATTTGTTGGTCTTCTCCTATTTTCTAGCTAGGTGATAATCCCGACCACGCAGATCCCTAGCAAAGTGTTCAGATGCATTTTTTTCTTTAAGAGACACAACAGATGAAATTACATTACCGGATACACTTTCATATTTGCACTTGATTCAGATCTCGTATCTATTAAGATATTTCACCGGCCAAATTCATTAGAAGCTATATCTACCCTATGTCACTTCTTCAATTAGCTCTCAGATGATATAGTCTTCTATCAACCACCCATTTGCCTTCGAAAGCATTCTCCTACCGCACATTCTGGCATATAATCATCACCCCGAGTGAGCAATCCAACTATATAAATTTTGGCTAAGGAAATAACTATACTTGTTTTCCGTTCTTGTTAGATGCAGTACTAAGCTTCGAAGGCCCTTTAAGGGTCCAATGCACCCTAAAAGTTAGTCCAATCACTATTGAATCTCTTTACAATGACACAAAAACTAGGTCCCTTCATAATGCTTGACAAATAAACATGAGCAACAACCAACATTAAATCTTAACAGGCTATCAGAACCATATTCATGGTCCCTCATCCTTATCAGTTCGGACCTACCAAACTTAATTGTAAAATTGCAGACATCTTATTTGAACGATCTATGACTAATCAGTAAAAACATCATTCACAAAATCAGTGCACTATGTGTGTGTTTTCACGATAACATTATCAGTAATACATACCTCCTATATATGAAGTGGTTCCATCTGCAAGAAGCTTATCCCTCTGATCCCATCTTTACTGCAGCCTCTTACGATAGTCCGTCAAAAGTTGATCAACTATCAGTTCCTTATATCTACAAAGAAGAGAAAAAATTTGATGTCACAAAAAAAACATTATCCATCTGTTGCAACAGATGTGGAGTCTGATGAAATACATCAAACCAGCCTTTCTGGTGGTTTTATTTATTCCAATAGTTTCTCCATCTGTTGCAACATCAATAACAACATAAACATCAACAAAAATGAAACATCAATATTTGTTCCAACAATATCATCAACAACAAAGAAGCAACATCCTTTATTTCAGAACCATCGACAACACCACACCACAAGTTCCAACAACGCCAACCCCACAAACAACATCAATAACTTCATCAACAATAATGAAACAAACAAAATACATACAGAAAAAATAATACTGCCAACAAGGCTTTTAAACTTCTCCCAATAGATGACTTTTTTCTCATATTGTAATAAAAATTCTCGGATTGTTTATTTAACACTTACAAGTTCCTTAAAAAAAATTTACTAAATCTGATATAGGTAAATAGTAATTAAATAAAAATAGATGTAAATAACTTGCAAAGAAGAAGACGAGAATGAAAGAGCAATAATGAACCATACCTTAATATAAAAAAGGGGATCAAAATAGAAATTTAAGTCGAGGAAAGATATGGATGGGTTTAGATCTGAAAAGATCTTTATGAGAAGAGAAGAGAAAAGAGAGAAAAAAAGTTGTGACCCTAAAGAAGAGAGAGAAAAAGATAAGAGTTGAATAAAATAAACTGCAGCTGAAGGAAGAGGTGAGATAATTTCTATAGATGTATTGTGTACGTAGACTCGGTGGTTTTCAATATTCATTAATTAATATTCATTAATTTTATTAATAATTTGAGGGGCATGAGGAAGACTAAGACTACTGACATTGAAAAGACAAGACAAGGCTGCGCAATGAACTCACTTTTGAGATATCCAAGAAATATTTTTTACTGCCTTTAGTAGTAAGTACTACTACTTGATATTATCTACTCGGACTAGAAGCTTCTTGCTTTAAAATTAAAAGAGAAAAAAAGATTTTCAAACAGATGTGTCATCTGTTTCAACATATATAAATATCTGTTTAGAAATCCAAACAGCTCAGTCATCTATTACAACATATATAAATATCTATTTAAGAATCCTAACAACTTAATCATCTATGACAACAGATGAAAATGCTCATTTGATAATTAATAAAATCAGATATGTCATCTGTTACAATAGATATAAATATTTTTTGAAAATTTCCAACAGCTCAGTCATTTATCACAATAGATACAAATATCTATTTGATAATTAAATCAGCTATGTCATCTGTTGCAACATATATGTACCTATTTGAAATTTTTTAATAACTTAGTCATTTGTTGCAACAGATTTCATTGCAATTGATTTAGGTGGAAATAGGGATGAATGGATGTGCTCACAGTGTCAACTACAGATTCAATGGAGTCTTTGTAATTTCATGGCATCGGTATTGCGTTCATCCCAATTCGAGTTATCGATCGATCAC
Source organism: Capsicum annuum (assembly GCF_002878395.1). NCBI lineage: Eukaryota > Viridiplantae > Streptophyta > Magnoliopsida > Solanales > Solanaceae > Capsicum > Capsicum annuum. Next base: position 261,191,082 of record NC_061113.1, read on the forward strand.
TCTGAGTTGAAATGAGTTCTCATCAACTCAATGTTAGGATAGTGATAGTAACTAAGTTGATTTAGGTGGACTAGGGATGAATGAATGAGCTCGCAGGGTCAACTATAAATCCAATCGAGTCTTTGCAATTACATGGTGTTGGTATTGCATTCAAACCGACCCGAGTTGTCGATCAATCACTCTGAGTTGAAATAAGTTCTCATCAACTCAATGTTAGGATAGTGATAGTACCTAAGTTTATTTAGGTGGAACTAGGGATGAATGAATAAGCTCGCAGGGTCAACTACAAATCCAATTGAGTCTTTGCAATTGCATGGCATTGGTATTGCGTTCATCCTGACCCAAGTCATCGATCGATCACTCTGAGTTAAAATAAGTTCTCATCAACTCAATGTTAGGATAATGATAGTACTAAGTTGATTTTGGTTGAACTAGGGATGAATGAATGAGCTCGCAGGGTCAACTACAAATCTAATTGAGTTTTTACAATTGCATAGCGCTGGTATTACGTTCATCCCGACCCGAGTCGTCGATCGATCACTCTGAGTTGAAATGAGTTGTCATCAACTCAATGTTAGGATAGTGATAGTACCTAAGTTGATTTAGGTTGAACTATGGATGAATAAATAAGCTCGCAGGGTCAACTACAAATCCAATCGAGTCTTTGTAATTACATGGTGTTGGTATTGTGTTCATACCGATCCGAGTCGTCGATCGATCACTCTGAGTTGAAATGAGTTCTCATCAACTCAATGTTAGGATAGTGATAGTACCTAAGTTGATTTAGGTGGAACTAGGAATGAATTAATAAGCTCCCAGGGTCAACTACAAATCCAATTGAGTCTTTGCAATTATATGGCGTTGGTATTGCGTTCATCCCGACCTGAGTCATCGATCGATCACTCTGAGTTGAAATAAGTTCTCATCAACTCAATGTTTTAAAAACTATATCTTTTAAAAATTTTAAAATTAATTAAGATCAATTCGGACCAAACTAGCAATTTCAAAACTTGTCATTCTTTTCCAAAATTACAAATCAACCCATACAAATCATCCATTTATGTGAAAAACTTTTTATTTCAAATCTTAAGTTCTTGCTTTTCTCTCTGTTTCTCTCTCTTGGGGTGTCCTCTCCCTCTCAATAATACAAACAACAACTACTCAACATATTGCTCAACCCTTCAAAACAGGTCAATGTTCTTCCCATTTACAACTACATATAGTTGTTTTTTTCAACTTCATTCCCATTTGTATCCATTGTTTTCTCTATCTTCACATGTAACAGAGTTCGAGAAGAGTTCTATATTTGTTCTTTATTCTAAAAAATAGTGCTTTTAGTTAATGATAAAAAAGAAGACTTTTAGTTTTATTATCTTCGAGAATGGGTTAACAATTTTGAGTTTTGATGCTAAAAAGGTAGGAAGAACCCGAGAAAACCCTAGTTTTTCTCTCAGTATTTTGTTGACTATCGTGGTATTATTAGATAGTGTTTGTGTTGTTGGTGGTGGCTATTATTGGTATTTGTGTTTTTTGGCGGTGGTATCGGTGGTCTTGGTGTTGGTATTGGTGGCATTGATGGTGGTCTTGGTGGCATTGGTTATGGAATTGGTTGTGGTGGTGGTGGTCCATCTGTTGCAACGGGTGGAAGATCTTTTGGGAGATATTAAATAGGTCTTCAAACAGATTTCCCATTTGTTCCAACTAATGGGTTATTCGTTGGAGTATTTTCTTGTAATGTGGCATAGAATAATTTATTGAAATTTCTTCACCTATTGCAATAGGTGGAATATCTGTGGGGAGATATTAAATAGGTCTTCAAATAGATTTGGGTTCCCCATCTATTCCAACTGATGGGTTGTCCGTTGGAGTATTTTTTTGGTTATGTGGTAAGAATAATTTATTGAAATTTGTCTCGCCATTTTTAAAAAAATAATGCAGACATCAAATGCAATGTATTTTTTGTTTTTCTTTTGTTTGTAGTTAAAAGATGTTTCCCAAAAGAAAAGAAATTGAAAGTGGAGAAAGTGGATCAACTTCTAATCACCAAACAAAAAAGACTAGAGTACAGATAGATTCGAAGGAACTTCCAGAACAATCTCAGTCAGGGCAAAATGAAGTTGAGGAAGTGATAACTCCTCACCAATGGGGCGTGAAATAATATCAAAATTCCAGCATGATTCTATCAAAACTATTAGTATTGACAAGTTTCGAGTTGCGACGCCGATGAATAACCCTAATGCAGTATTTAGTGATCTTGTACTTAAATGTCAGTTGGGGAAAGCTTTTGACGAACTTAGGAGTATTATGAAGAAGGAAAACATAAATGGACTTTTTAATAAGAGCTGTTTTGCACACTTTCTTGAGCTGTCTGGGCCCCGCCCTCTCTGTTTCCCAATGATCATGGTATATGGCCTTCTCAAGCGCAGGATCATGTATGCGAGGGATGATAGAGGTCTGAAGGAGGGAGAAAATAAGCTAGATGAAGTCTGGATCAACTACTGTGGCATGTCGGTTTGTTTTGGATTAAAAGAGTTTTCCATTATGATGGGCTTGAGATGCGATCATCCAGAAGAACCTGCCATCAAGAAAACACTCCACAAAGGGTCCAACAAATGTAAGGTAAAAAAAGATGGGTTGTTGGGCATTGTTGAACATATCTACAAAATGAAGGATTTGATAGAGGATCTCAAGAATAAATACATACCAAAGCACTACAGGGAGAAATTGTGCTTAGTTTGGTTTGTCCATTCCGTTTTATTGGAAAGAGACGTCAAGAAAGTCATAGAACGTGATTTGTTGGAGCTTGCTGATGATTTTGGGAAATTCAACGATTATCCCTAGGGCTACGACAGCTACTACTTGACTTTCAAATATTTACTGAAAGAGCGAAAGCCAAAGACGACCACATTATACGGCTTTCCTTGGGCTTTAATGGTAAAATTGATCGCTATTTTTACCCATTCATTAATTTATATTGAATATACTTTTGACTTTTTCTTTTTCTTGCTTCTTGTTTACAATTTTTAGGTTTGTTCATGTGAAGCCATTCCTCCCCTCCGAATGCATTTCACGGATTACCTATATAAGGTTTCTCATCCAAGGATCCTTAGGTGGTTGGCTGCAGTAACGAGAAGCAAAAAAAATATTAATGATGCTGATATCTTTAACCATTCGGATGATGCAGTATGTCTTCTTTCAACTAAAATAATTTACCTCAAAGAAAGATATTGAAACAAATGTTCCATCTGTTGCAACAGATTACCCATCAACTACAACTAGTGTAACAGATGGGTAATCTGTTGCAACAGATGATCCATATTTTACAATAGATATGTTGTTCTGTTCTCTGAACCCTACTCAACAGATTACCTATCTACTGTAAATTATGCAATAGATGGTATTATGATGCAATATATTATTAATATGTTTCAACATATAAATCAGCTATTGCGGTAGCTAGATCGCCTGTTGTATAAGTTGGTTGTGTTAACATAACTCGAGCCCCATATAACTCAACGGACTGTAACTTATTATTATATGATTTAAATTCCTTCTGTCATTTTTTATAGGTTGTGCATCCTTGGATCGTGCCAACCATTGATGAACTGGGGATGACTTTTTTTCTTACTTTGGGTCTTGTTGAAACAAAAGAAGACCCAACGGTGGAGTTAATAAAGAAGGAATTGGATGGAGTAAAATCCATAAGAAGAGCAATTAGGCAAGGTCAATCTAATGTTGAAGCTCTTCATGACCAAACTCAAACTACAATAAATCCGGGTGCTTCTTCTGGGGGTGTTGCTAGTGGAGTTGTTTATGATGGTGGCAGCCATCCTCCTGCTGCTTCTGCTGCCAGTCGTGATTATGAGCATGTTGGTGCTCAGCAAAAAATAAATATGTTTGAAAACACCCCTTGCACAAGTCCTCCCTCTCACCCCTACACCAATCCCTTCCACCCTTACAGTGGTCCCTCTCACCCCTCTTCACCCTCATATTCTCATTGCAAATGCAAAGTGTGCAAGGACAGAGAGGATAAACTCCTCGACAAGCTAGAGGCTATTGCTGAAGCTGTTGAGGAGTTGAAATCTAGGAGGGGTGTCATACCATCCAACGAGGTGAGAGAGCCATGCACTCCTACAGTGGAGGTTAGGTGGAAGAGAAGAAAAATTAGACAAATTCTCTCCATTCTGAAATTAGCAAAAATTGCAACTCCCTCCGCTCCAATAGTTATTGAAGTTCAGGGGCCGCCAAAGAAGGTGGACATATTCGCAGCGCCTGGCAAGGAGAAGAAGAAGGAACTGGAAGAATTCATCAAGATGAAGGTTTAAAAAGAATACACCATGTATTCATTTACCGCCAAAGACTTCTCGAATATGACAAATATGTGTGTGTGGTACGAGGACAAGGTAAGTTTACTTTTTCTAACCTTCCCTTCCAATCTACCCTATGAAAAAAATTTACGCAGTAGATATGTAATCTATTGCGAAAACTTGGTATTTTGTTGCAACATAATACATATTTGTTGCATAAGTTGCATTGGCTGGGTAATCTGTGAACTGATTCAGAGAACCCTTTACATCAGATTTTTTTCAACTGTGTTTTTATTCTTTAAAATTAATAACCTATTTAAAAATTGTCTTCTTATACCACAGTATGTTGATAAAATTCTCTGCCTCATGAGGGGCAGGCAATTAGCGTACCCGAATGCTTATGATGCTGCCAATAGGATAATGGACCTCAACTTCTACAATAATTTCAACGATAGGTATGCTAAACTCGGTAAGATAGCTAATTCCAGTGGCCCAGGATTTGATCAGTTAGTTTCTACGTTCCAATGGGATGAAGAAGCGATTAAATATGTTAAAGGGAAGAGGCCATTTCCACACGGCAAGAGCTGGACCAAGGCAAAGAGAATCCTTACAGCCATGAACGTGGATGTCACCCATTTTCTCACTGTTGAGATACTACTATACGAGGGAAAGATTAAGGTTTATGACTACAACTTACCTGTGTTTAGCGAGAAGACATTTTTAACCCACATGCAGCCACTCTTGAAGTTGTTGCCCAAGTTGTTGACGCAGAGTAAGCTGATGGATCATTTGTCGGCTGAAGTCTTGGAAAAGGAATCATGGGTTTTTGAAGGTCAAAATAAGAATATCCAGCTCCCAAAAAATATAACCGGTGCAGCATGCGGGCCGTACTCATTTGTATACATTGGGTGTTTGCTGACCGACACACAAATGACCGGTGTGTGCGACACTATTATGGGAAAGATGCAATGGGTCTGGATATATGGGATACTAACTAAATGGTTGGAGCTCGTGTATAAAAAAGAACATGTACAAAGACAGAGACGAACACGATAACAAATTTTCATTTCAAGCCAATTCGCAATACATGTAGGGGCAATAATTTTTATGTCTGGCAAAGTTGAATTTTTATAATGCAACAGATTTTATATCTGTTGTAACAGATGTAGTACCTGTTGTGACAAATTGATTATCTATTGGAATAGGTTGGTCACCTGTTGCGTTATGCAGATGTTCCCCATTTATCTGTCGTAACAGATTTACGATCTATTACAACATATAACTTATCTGTTGCAACTGATCGGTAATCCGTTAGAGCAAATCAAAAAAGTAGGAAGACCTGTTATATAATTTCCAGTAGATGACCTACGTGTTGCATCTCATGCTGCAATATATGTCTAAATTTGTTTGATAAGATATGTCATTTGTTACAGCAGATGTATTATCTATTGCGATATTTGAATTTAGTACTCCATTTCAATTAACATGTTCAAAACTCAGAATTAATTATATTCATAGACAGAATAAAATAAATCAAAGCCTTCAAAAATTACATGAAATAACTCAACAAATAAATGAAATGTAAAAAAAATTATTATGGGCAAAAACGATCTACTCTACAAATAAATCAACAAGTTAAACCAAGGAGGATAGGTTATTACATTGATGGACTCAAGCTATAAAGATCTAATCAATCATCCAGTGCTATGGAATTCGGCTGTGGTCGTCGTGGATCTTTAACGTTGGTTGCGTACGGCTTCTGAGCTTTTTCTTCTCCATATTTCCATAAAAGAGCAGCATATATTTTGTGGAGTAATCCGGCATAAAGTCCATCATTTTGTACTTGTAATCCATCGCTCAAATACTCGGCATAGGCGGCAACAAAAGGACCGCAATCCCTGCGTTATAAAAAATAGATAATCCATATCTTGCAGTTCATGCAAGCGTTGTGAAATTTGTGAAATAAAACTAAATCATAACACTTAAACTTACAGGCTACCAATGGTTTATTGAGCAATTCCGTCAACATATTGTACATCAAATGGATTAACCATTTTATCCCGGTATGCTTCAATCGTCGACCAATCAGTACGAACCTTTTGATCCAAAAAAACCACTCATATCAAGGTAAGTAGGCAATATTTTAGCCAGCTTTTGTATCTCAAACGACAGCCCGAAACGTCTCCTTCGCGACATCGAGTTATAAACTCGAATGTGCCTCTATTTTAGAACGATGACAGCCAACACCCAATGAAATTCATCACCATAATTGATTAGGATGTGCACTTCATCAACCAAATGCCAATGTAAGTCAGCCGGAATGCTAAAACCTTTGGTGATGTTGATTAAGCATTCCTTGTTTTGGGAAACTTTTAGCTGATGTTGACAATACCTATCATAGGCATTATTGATGTAAGCTTGTACAAATAATTGCATATTGTGTATCTGTATTGTTCTTGTGTTTGCAACTTGGCCTTCTTTCAAAGGTAGTAAAAAATAACATCGATGTGTTGTACATATTATCAAATATTTCAAATTATGTGATGAAAAAATCAATACGCGAATGTAATTAAATAAAGTATTAATTAATAGTTGTATGTATGGCATTTAAACCTCATCATTCCAACAAGTTTAGGGCTGTGACATCAAATAGAACCAATTCTTCATTCCAAGATATGCAACAATAAAGTTGAACATATCAAAACCAAGACTCGATTCATTCACTTTGTAGCGCTCGCCATTTTGTTTTCTACATGATGATTTATATGTGTTAATGTCAGGTTCTTACAACAAGAATTATATAAACCAATATCCATAAAATTGATTTATGTACCTGCCGGTATGATGCTTTAATAGCCCATCAGCAATCCATTCTGAATAGTCATTGATCAACTGTGTTAGTTTTTTGGAGCCTCGTTCAAGATGTTGAACCCTTCAAACGGGTAATTATTTCGTTCTCCCAAACTGACAGGCTTCACTTTTTCTTCATCTTTGGAAGCAGTTGATGGATTATCAACTGGCATATTATGCTCTTCGGCAGTAGCTATGACATCCACCTAGAAAGCCAAAATTGTCAATGCTAAGTAGAGATATACAACAGATTTTCCATCTGTTGCAATAGATGAATCTTATGTTATATTAGATGGATTATCTGTTGGGACAAATTCGAACAGGTAAATCAGAGCAGTATGATAATTTTGAACAAATGACCCATCTGTTGCAACATAAGACTCATCTATTGAAACAGATAATGAATCTGATGCAATAGGTTAGACAACAATTGCAACAGATGTATATATCTATTTGATAATTTTTAGAAGATGTATCATCTACTGAAACAAATATGTGCCTGTTTGTTTTTTGGAACAGATGATGTACATTCACCTTCTTCAGCTCATGCTGCTCTTCTGTGGCCCTTGCACACTGAATATCGGTGCAAGATAAAGACAGAGGCATTGAAATCTTGCTTTTTTTATGATTAATGATGTCTTGTAAGTGTCTTTCCTTCTCCTCTTATCCACCTTGATCTTTAGTGGAGTGTCTGGATATGAAATCCTCTTTGATGGAATGACACCCCTCTTAGATGTCATTTTCTTTACAGAAGCAGTTAGTGCATTAATAGCATTAATCACTCCATCATTTTTTGCCTTGCAGTCTTGACATTTTCATGAAGAACATTCGCTAGATGCGGTAAAATCTGGAGAAAAATCTATACAACCATTATGATCATAATCATAATGGCTTGTTGTTTCAAAACTGTAAGAGGAGCATCATTAGGCCCACCCTCCAAAATTATTTTTCTTGTGATGGTTGTTGCTCTAAACAATTCTATTTTTATTCCATCAATGACCTTAGGGTCCGATAAAATTTGCACAGACCGTAAAGTAAGAAAAAATGGCATCTTTAACTCTTGGTTGATCGGAACAAGCCACGGATGGACAATCTAAAATAAATTAGTACATATATTAAGAATGATGATGAAATTATTTAATCACTAATTAAAACAAAAACTCGATTAGAATTGGACTTACTGCTTCCTTGGGGGGATTGAAAAGATCAAGAAATTTTGCAGTTTTATCAATTTTGGCCGACAACTATCTCAGAATTCTTGGACAAAAAACTTCTTCCTAGTAGTTCACTTGTTGTCACAAATAAGGAATGGCTTCAAATGCCCAAGCCTATAACATAACCCCAATAAACTAAAAGCATTATTGAATAAAAAAAAGATGAATCATATCATGATAAAAGAAATATTTACCATGAAGGCCCATGAAAAACCATATAAGTTGACTGTTTTTAGCGTTAACGGAGTCAACAAATACTCGACAGTCAACAAATTCTTTTCTTTTGGGAGCCATGTTATCTTAAATTAACAAGAATATAACATATATTATAATTGATTAATGCATAACAGTAATATAATAGTTCCAACAGACAACTAATCTGTTGCACCAGGTATGTTATCTATTGCAATATATAACTGACCTATTAAAACGGATGAGTAATCCGTGGGAACCATAAAAATAGCATTATCTGTTGCACTTGGTATTTTATCTGATGCAACACATAGCTGACCCATTGTAATGGATGATTAATCCGTTAGAAATCATAAAAACAGATCACTAATCTGTTGCACCAGGTATTTTATCTGTTGCAATATATAACCGACCTGTTGCAATGGATGAGTAAACCGTTGGAAAGAATAAAAATCGATCACTAAGTTGTTGTACGAGGTATGTTATCTATTGCAACAGATAACCGACCTGTTACAACAAATGAGTAAACCATTAGAAAAAATAAAAACAGTCCTAATGTGTTGCAAAATGAAGAGTAAACCATTGGAAAGAATAAAAATAGATCACTAATCAGTTATCTGTTGGATCAATATTGTTTAGATTTCTTCCAAACAGAAGAGTCGTCTGTCTCAACAGATGAATAATTTGTTAGATTGTTCACCTGTTACATCAGATTTTCATAGTTGCATCAGATTTTTCATCTGTTGCATCAGATTTTCATGTGTTTCATCTATTACATCAGATGTTTCAACTGTTGCAATACCATTTCTACCAAGAAAAACAACAAATCAACCCAGCAACACCAATACATCACACATACACACACACTAAAAACATCAACTTTCACCAAAAATCACCAACAAATTTGAATCAACAGTACGACAACAAAAAAAAGAAATACAGAAATTAGGGTTTTATTCAGTCCACATTTCAATACCAGAAGAGTAGTTGGCTCAAGTTCCTCTGTTTCTTCATAATTTTTTACCTGTGAAAACGGAAATGGGAGGACGAAAAACTCAAAGTTATTGTCGCCGGATAAGTATTTATGTCAATTGACGGTTGAAAGTCGAAAGAAACTCACCTGACTATTTGTTACTGGAGGTTGAAGGAAAAAATTTTGCAGAACTATTGGTTGGGAGAGAGTTGAGAGAAGTTGGAGAGAGAGGAGAGAGTGGTTGATTTGAATTGAAGAGGGGTGTGGGTTGGGTTGATTTGTATTTTTGAAAAGATTAGAAAGTTTTGAAAATATTAATCAAGTCCACAATTAACTTAATCAAGTATTCTAATGATGTTTGACCCTATTTGTTGGTCAATGTCACCAATCCCTCATTCAAGACTTAAAAGACACCTTTCCTTCAATTTTCTCAATATACCTTGATAATTATTTTAAAAATTCTTATATGCATGATCTGTAGCCTCTTTGTTCATGATAGAAATCTATATAACAAAAAAAAATACAAATTGCTACAAATCTATATATAGATCTATTAATGTAAGCATATTGCCAACCACGAATGTGGTATAAGCAACAAATGAATTTGATTGAATAATCAAAGAATAAGTTGAAAATCATTAATTGAATGAATGAGAAGTTTTATTGAACATTTAGTTTATATAGAAAGATTTAATTCAAATTCAACTTTATCTAGTATAGAGTTTGTTTTCAATTCAAAAGCTAAAAGAATCCTAACTTCCATTTGAAATTCAAAATTCAAAAATTTTGAACTAATTCAACAAACTAATTTTCAGCAAACTTATCTTCATCTAAAGACTACTACTTTAAATAATTTATATCTCTAAAAATAATATTTATCCTTTATAGTTTCAATTTTAAAATATAAAAAATTTCAAACTAAATATTTTTTAGCAAACTTTATCTTAATCTTTAAACTAATTAAAATAAACTTTATATTTTTGTATATGCAATTTAAAACTATAAAAAATGTAGAATACTCTCAAAAGAAGTCATACCTCAAAACATGTAGAATTGGTTTAATTTAAAATTTTAATCTTTATCTTTAAATTTAAATAAATAGTATAATAATTTCAAATAAATTTATTGTTAGTTACTTCTATTTATTTTACTTTTAAATATGTAGATTCTCACGTATACAGTACTAAATTATTACTACAATCTACTATCATTTATTTATTGATTGTTATGATTATGAAATAGTTATAGTTTATTTAAGACTCTTCAATTATGATTATGAAATAATTAGATTATGAAATAACTAGTAAATTTGATCGCGCTTCGCGCGATTATAAATTAACTTGTCAAATTTATGATATAATATTTTTAACGATGAAAATAAAAATAGTGGAATGTTAGTTCTAATCTTTGGCACACATCGAAAAAAACTATTTTCATGAAGCTATAGGATAACAAAATCAAAATTCAAAATAAGTTATAAAAATTTATCCAATTTGCAAGTCACGATTCTTTATTAGTAAAGAGAATCATTCATGGAACTAAATTTCACCATGAACTTAATTTTTGAAGCTCTACATCGTAACTTAAAGAGTAATTTTTTTAAGTCTAAATACCAACCAAAAGTCATCAAATATTTGAAACCTATCGCCATAACTTGTCTTCACTACAAACTTCTTTCGAGATTGTGTTCTTGTGTTGTTAACATTTGAAACTTTCAAATATATATTAAAATTTTAAATTACAGATAAAGAATCAAAGATACATTGAAAGGAGAGGGAGACAGGGATACATAATGAAAGCGAATTTTATTGAAAGAGTGCAATATTATATATATATATATATATATATATATATATATATATATATATATATTGATTAATTAAATTATAGTTAAGTAACTTTTTTTTCTAATAAAATTAAGATAAAAAGATAAAATGAATGTCAAATATAAAAAAAAAATGAATGAATTCCAAATTGTATTATTTAGTTGTGCCAAAATCTCTTTATTGACATAATCAAACTAAAGAAGTTTCATCTTATAGGTTATAATTTTGCATTTCTTCTTTGTTTCCTTATTCTCTCATTCCTATATAGGTTATCTTTTCAATTTTTCCTTTTTCAATTTCTCCTATTTTACTTCTTTCCCCACGTAACTGTTATGGCACTATAAAATTTAGAATCTTTTTGTCACATAATTAGACGGATTAGGATTAACTTTTCGCTTAATTACATAAATAAGTTCAAACACTAATTAAAAATCATAGAAGAAAATACAACCAAAAAAAAAAGAAGGATGAAAGAACAAATTATTTAACTTTCTTTGAGATGTAGGGACGATCAGAGGCTCACCTAATTGCTTCAAATTCTTGCATACTGGCAAAATTTCTTATTCTTGAATACACATGAAAAGAGTGACATACTGATCATTTTAACAAAGTAGTGGAATAACTAAAACAAAAATATTCTTAACAAAGTCAATATAAAAATATTATACATCGTAAAATAAATTGCTCGAACGTATAAAATTACCTTCAAAAAAATATATTTAATATTGAAGTAGATTCATCGTATGTACCGAGCTTCTTGATATAAATGGCATAGCATGAGTCATCAAAATTTAGTATATATTTAGCAACAAAAAGTTATGAAATGAAACACTATGAACTTTTCAATCAGAAAGATGAGAATTTTAGCCTCTAGAGAAATAAATTCATTTGAATTTACTGAGAATAGAGAACATATAAGTAAATTTAATCAAGACAAAATATTCATCGCTACATGAATCTCATAATATAATTTGCTACTATTCAAATAAAATGATTACCTAGAACTCAAGTTGGAGCATTTCCTACGCAAAACTATAACAACTAAAATGATTTATTCATGTATGCATTGTAACGATCTAAAAATTTGATGAAATTTTTAAAATTTGTAATTTTATATAATTGACTATTTTATCCCTCTCTGTAGTTGTATTATGGTATTTTTAGGTTGTGGGAGTGATTGTCATGGTTTTTTATGCACTTTGGTACCATTTATGCGATACTAGTTTTTTTTGGGCTTCGAGAGCCTCATTTTAGACTTATGGAGATATCTTTTGATCCATGTGATGGATGGCCAAAAGGATTGTGCCAGAAGTTCCAGAATATAAACTTTAGGCTAGGTAGACCTTTGGTTCAAGTCCCCGTGCACCCGAGCTCATTTTGACCTATTGGTCAGAAAGTTGGAAAATTGGAAATATGATTATGGTATCCACATTTGGCCTAAACGACCTCGGATGGAAAATTCAACTTCACCAGTAGATCCAGAATGTCGATTTTAGGGTGGTGACATATTTGGTGTAATTTTACACCTTTTAAATCTCATTTCGACCCTTGGTTTGGAAAATTGTGATTTTGGGTTCCAGGGGTCGACTTTGTGAAAATGAGGTTTTTTTAAAATTTAGATATCACCATTGAATTTAGAGCATCGAATTTGGTGTGATCGTATAGTTTATTTGTGTATATCGAACTCCGATCGAATTTTGAATACCCCATCGAAGTCCACTTCGACTTAAAAATATTTGGTGCAACCAGATACATAAAGGTTAAATCAAAATTGAGGAATGAGTTTTATATGTTAAATGCTGGGTAACCCGGGTACAGTATAAATAGTCTTTTTTATCCGGTTTTTGCTTATTCTTTCACCTTACTCTTGAGAGCTAGACCTAAAATAGTGTGAGAACTTAAAAGTGAAGCTTGTGGGAGCTTGGGAAGCTAGATTAACATATGTTTCTTGATTCTATTATGGATTTAAGGTAAGAAATCTCTCTTTTCTTAATAATTTCTTAATTAATTTCTCAAAATCCCAAAAATCTTAGGGCTTTATTTTAAACCTCAATTTCACTCAAATAATGTTTTTATCTTATAATTACTAGTTTTTCATTAATTTAACCTTCAAAACAACTTCAATTCTTGTTTTTAATACAGATTTCAAAGATTTTACCCGGTAAAGCTTAAAAATAATTTCTTCGATTTGAACCTCATTTTTACTCGATTTAACTTGGGTTTTCAGCTGTAGATTTATAAAAATATGGGAACATATTTTTGAAGTAGAGTTTCGATTTTGCCCTTCTTTTTTGAAAACCTATTTCGGGGGTCCGTTTTGATGCCAAACCAAAAGTTGCCAATATGGATTTCATTGATTTTATTTTAACGCGTAAATTTTATATTTGATATTTTTAGTAGAGTTTGAGATTTTTCGTGAAAAGTAAGGTCGTGGGTTTGAAGTATAGAGGACCGGTTTTGGCTTTTGAAGTAGGTTATGGCTTAACTCTTTCAGACTGGGCTGGGTAGTAAATGATGATACAAAATGCATGTTAAGGGTGGAAACTAATCATGAAAATGGCTATCTATGTTTTGTGCTCGTGTGAGGGCCTATATGTGATATCATTATCGAAATTGAGATATTATGTGATATGTGTAACCGTGTGGGGTCCTATGTAATATTGATAGCCTTGAATGCATGTGAATAGTTATATTGTGTCATTAACATACTTAATATGGTACCATTGGTGTATTACGATTATATTCATATTTTATTGGCATTTGAGACATATGGAAATTTTTGGATGAAACAAAAATAATGAGTTAATATTGGCTCATGTGGTTGTGGAAATGTATCATTGTGGTTGGTTGTGGAAATACTTATTGTGATTGGTTGTGAGCATTACATCTTCATATTATACTCATTCATGAAATATTGGTACCACCGTGGCAACATCTGAGAAACACTGGAAACACCTGATAACACCTTTTCAAGGGATGTACTGGAAAGAAGATATGATATATGTGGATTATATATAGGCTGACGAACCCCCCATGGGTCCTGCATTGGGAGGCTTGCCTCTATAGGTGTATACGGAGATTGTGCAACGATCCCGGAGGTTGTGTGATGACCTCGTGCATCATCATCACCATCATATACATTACACTTAGTTTATTGTGTTTATATTGTGTTGTATTGCCATATTAACTTACCATTTATGTAATTGTCTTATCTTCTTTTACTTGTATTTGATGATCTTGTATATGCATACTCCCTCTTATTCTACTTATATGTGATATAATGCATACTTGTGTTCTATCTTGTTATGATGTTGCAATATATATGATATATTAGAACTGTTAGTACAAGCGGTGTGGGCTACCATTATAAGATATTTTCTGATTGTAGGTGACGTGCCCTTAGTATATATTTTGTATGCTTTATTTACTACTTTTCTTGGTCATCCTATGATACCTACTGAGTACAAGTGGACCGTACTTATGCCTACTGCGCCCTTTCGGTATAGGTCCTAGCTTGAGTGCGCCTCAGCTAGCTTGACTCGAGCGATTGTTGGAGCTTCCAAGGTAGCCATTGGACATTCATGCATCCGAAGTTCACCTCTATCTTTCTATAGTAGTTATGTCTTTATAGTATTTTGAGATAGATATTATTCCTTTGTAGTTATTTTTCTGATGTATTTGACTATTGTATTGTAATAGTAGTTCTTACACTATTGACACCTGATTTTGGGCATGATTGATATTTTGCGTAAGTTTTTTTCGTATGTTATAATTACTTATAAGGTTTGGCTTCATTCTAGAGGCCTTACCTTGGGATATTTTTATTTTTTTTCTCTTTTATATCAGTTTGGGTGATAGGCTTACTTGTCAAGGTACGTCGCGACAAGTGCCATCATCACTATTATTTTTAGGTCGTGATAAATTATTATCAGAGCAGCCAGGTTTCATTGGTCTCAACGGTGTAAGAACGAGATGTCTAATAGAGTCTCGCGAATCGGTACGTAGATATCCTTATCTATCTTTGAGAGGCTATAGGACGTCTTTAGGAAACTTTACTTATTTTATTCTTTATCATGCAAAGTTTTCTCATACCTTGTATTCTGAGTTATGTTTCACTATTTCTGCGAGAATAGTGTGGCTTATACTGCATCTTATCAGTTGAGAGATGTGGAGAGAGATTGGTGGAGGTCGCTTATCAATTGTAGACCCCGTGATTCTCCTGAGATAACTTAGAATCAGTTTTTTGAGGCTTTTCTAGAGAGAATTATGCCTTTTAGTTTGAGAGATCGTATGCAAAACAAGTTTATTCATTTGAAGCAGGGTCTATGATAGTTTTTTAGTATGAGGCACGCTTCTATGCCCTGTCTAGATATTCCTATGATAGCATTTCCACTGAGTTTGAGAAGATTTGATAGTTTGGGAAGGGTTTGGATGACTTTATTTAGTTGGCTACATCTCAGATGGTTGTGTTTGGAGCTTTTTTTTAGAGTATTATGGATTATGCTAAGGTGACAGAGGGTATTCTTAGTGCATCTTAGGGAGGTGCCAAGAAGGCGCGAATTTTTGGTGAGTTTGGAGTCAAACCTCTTAAGGCAGAGATTTTAAAGGTTCTTATGGATACCATGGTAGGCCAGTGCAGGCGGTTTACAGAGTTTAAGTGGTGGATCTTCTAGTTCAATAATTCAAGGTGGCCGTTCGGGCTTAGATGTACCTTTTGCTATTGAGACTGGTCGTAGAGATTGCTATGTGTATGATGATATTAGCAATGTGGCCAAGGACTATCCTTATCGTGTGTTTAGAGCTACTTCTATTTCATCTGTGAGGGTAGGGGTAATTCTAGGGGTATGAGGGGCAGAGATAGTGGAGCTCGTGGGGATGGCCATGGGGCTACTTAGGCAGCTGGTAGTCATGGTCAGTGTTATGCTATACTAGCCAGACCCGAGGCAGAGGCTTTTGATGCTGTGATTACATGTATTGTCTCCGTTTATTTCAGACCTTTATTTGTAATACTTGATCTTGGATCGACTTTCTCCTATATGTTTGTATATTTTGATTTAGGTTTTGATTCTGTTAGTGAGCCTCTTGACATGCCTATTCGTGTATCTACCTCGGTAGGTAATTCTTTAGTGGTAGATCGAGTTCATCGATCTTGTATTGTGACTTTTGCCTGGTGTGGGACTTTGGTAGACTTGCTTGTGTTAGATATGGTCGATTTTGATGTTATTTTTGGTAAGGATTGGTTGGCTCCTTATCATGCTGTCTTAGATTGTTTTGCTAAAACTGTGACTTCAACTTTGGCTGGTGTGCCAATGATATTTTTGAAAGGTACACTTTATTCGGATCCTAAAAGGATTATATCTTATGTTCAGGCTCGTAAATTAGCTGAGAAGTGATGTTTAGCTTACTTGGATCATTTTTGTGACACCAATATTGTATCGCCTCTTTCCTTAGATTTTGTCTGTGTTGTCTGTGATTTTATGGATGTGTTTTCTACGGACTTGTCTAGTATGCCTCCGAATCCAAGATATTGATTTTTCTATTGATGTTGAGGTAGGCACCAAGCCTATTTTTGTTCCTCCTTATAGGATGGCCCTAGCAGAGTTGAAAAAATTGAAGGATCAGCTGTAGGAGTTGTTAGGCAAGGGATTTATCCAACCTATTATTTCATCTTGGGGTGTGCCTGTCTTATTTGTGAAGAAAAAAGATGAGTCTATATGGATGTGTATTGATTATTGATAGTTGAATAAGGTGACGGTTAAGAATAAGTTTCCTCTTTATCGCATCGATGATTTGTTTGATCAGCTTCAGAGTCCTGCGGTGTTTTTGAGGATTGATTTAAGGTTTGGTTATCACCAGTTGAAGATTAGAGCTTTGGATATTCCAAAAATAGCTTTTCGAACTCGATATGGTCATTATAAGTTCTTGGTCATGTCCTTTAGGTTGACCAATGCCCCTGCCGAATTCATGAAGTTGATGAATCGGGTGTTTCGACCGTATCTTGACTTCTTTGTTATTGTATTTATAGATGATATCTTGGTGTATTCCAAGAGTGAGGTTGAGCATAAGGAGCATTTGCGGATTCTTCTTTAGATATTGAGGGATGAGAAGTTGTATGCAAAGTTTTCTAAGTTTGAGTTTTGGTTGGAGTTTGTTTCTTTCTTAGGTCATGTGGTGACTAAGGAAGGTATTATGGTTGATCCAGGCAAGGTTCCAGTGGTTCTTGATTGGGATAGACCAACTTCGCCCACTGAGATTCAGAGTTTTGTTAGCTTGGCAGGTTATTATCGGTGTTTTGTTAAGGGTTTTTCATCCATTTCAGCTCCATTGACCAAGTTGACTCATAAGAAGATTTTCTTCCAGTGGTTTAATGCTTGTGAGGCGAGCTTCTAAAAGCTCAAGGATTTGTTAACTTCAGCTCCTAGCTTGACTTTGCCCAAGGAGGACGTGTGTTTTACCGTCTTTTGTAATGCTTCAGGTGTTGGGTTAATGCAGGAGGGCAAGGTGATTACTTATGCATCTCGTCAGTTGAAGCCTTATGAGAGGAATTATCCTATGCATGATTTGAAGTTGTGCGTAGTTGTGTTTAACTTGTAGTTGTGGAGGCACTACTTGTATGGAGTTTGTTGTGAGATCTTCTCTGATCATCATAGCCTTCAGTACTTCTTTACCAGCGAGATCTTAATATGAGACAGCACCATTAGCTTTAGTTGCTTAAGAAATATGACTTGATTATTCTCTACCATCTAGGCAAGACAAATGTAGTTGTGGATGCCTTAAGCCGAAAGTCGACTAGCATGAGTAACTTGGTTCATCTTTTGACCTAGGAGAGGCCTTTGGCCTTAAAGGTTCAATCTTTAGCTAACCAGATGGTTAGACTTAATATTTCGACGCTTGGACGTGTTTTATTATTTGTGGAGGCTAGATCTCCTTTGATGGAGTAGATTCGAGCTCATTAGTTTGACGATGTTGGATTAAGGTTGATTCGAGATAAGGTGTTAAGTGGGGAAGCTAAGGAAGCCTCACTTGTTTCAGATGGATTTTTTGGATTGGAGGCCGAGTTTGTGTGCCGAGAGTGGGTGATTGGATTAGGTTGATCTTGGAGGAGGCCCATTGTTCCAGATATTTTATCCATCCACGTGTGACTAAGATATCTCATGATTTGAGGCATCATTATTGGTGGGTGTTATGAGGTGAGATATAGTGAATTTTGTGGCTCATTGCCTATGTTGTCAGCAGGTGAAGGCCAAGCATATAAGACCTGGTGGTTTGCTTTAGAGGTTAACCATTCCCAAGCGAAAGTGGGACCACATTAGAATGGATTTTATGACTGGTTTGACTCGTAAATCTCATAGTTCTGATAGTGTTTGGGTCATCGTGGATCGATTGACCAAGTCAGCTCATTTTATTTTGGTTCAGGTCTCGTTTAGTGCTGAGAGAATGGCTCGTATCTACTCGTATCTATATTCGTAAGATTGTGTGCCTTCATGGAGTGTCGATGTCAATTATTTCAGATAGAGGTCCTTTGTTCACATCTCACTTTTGGAAGACTTTTTAAGATGAGTTGGGTACTTGGGTTGATCTTAGCACAACGTTTCACCCCAGACTGATGGCCAGTCAGAGCAGACTATCCAGGTTTTGGAGAATTGCTATTCGCATTCGTGATGGATTTTGGTGGCCCGTGGGAGCAGCATTTGGCTTTAGCAGAGTTTGTATAATAATAGCTACCATTCAAGTATTGATATGACTCCTTTTGAGGCGTTGTATGGTAGGCATTGTCGCTCCCTAGTAGGTTGGTTCGATGTTTGAGAGGTGAGACCTCAAGGTTCGAACTTGCTGTTGACACCCAATTTTGGCTCTCTATAATTAAAATTAACGCATTTAGGCTTCCTGATCATTATATGGCACAAATTGTAATTTTTCACACATTTTTTGTAATTATTAATGAATTATTGATAATCATCATTATTTTAGGATTTTTACTTATTTATTACTATATTTTAATTTTTACATAATATATTGATAATTATCTTTAATTTTATAAATTTTAGAATTTTTATCATTTTATTATTATTTTAAACTTTTGCACAGTCATTTGCATCTGTACATAGCATAGCACTACAATTTTTTTACCCCATACTATAATTTTAATTGTTTATAGCATAATACATTTTTAGGATTATTTTATTATATTTGTTGTTTACATTTTTCTGTAATTATATATCGGCATTCATATTATTGTACATTATTTAATATAATCTGAACACGATAATATCGGCTTAATTATTTTAATACACAGAGCAAAAATCAGTCAAGTCAACATCGTGTCAACTTTTTAAAAGATAGACATTTGAGGTGATGGATTGAGACTTTTATTTTTTGAATAAAGAAATATTTATACATTAGTTAAAAGAGATTTTTTTATAAACTTAACACATTGAGGCTCTCTGATAGTTAAAATGCACAAAATGCAGTTTTTTCATACATTTTTTATAATTTTGAACAAATTATTAATAATCATCATTATTTTATGATCTTTCTAATAATTTTTGTCATATTTTTAGTTTTGCATAATTTATTGATAATTATTTATAATTTCATAAATTTTAAATTTTTTCTCAGTTTATTATTATTTTAATATTTTTGCACAGTTCTCTGCATACGTACATAACATAGCACTGCAACTTTTTAACGTGTAGTATAATTTTAATTATTTATAGCATACGATATTTTTTCAAGACAATCATATTTTTTATTTGTTTTTTATATTTTTTCTATAATTATACATCGGTACTCATATTTTTTGTATATCATTTAATACGACTTACAAATATGAGTCGATTTAATTATTTTAATATACAAAGTAATAAATTAATCAAATCGAAATCTTATCATTTTTAATTTTTTGACTTTATTCACCTACTATCCCTAATTTAAGGGATTGGTTTTAAAAATTAGATTTGATTGAATTTTTATTTTTCCTTTTTAAAAGCCCAATACACGCACAATACTTCACATCCACACAAAATCTGATATATTTCTCTTTAGCATTCATACGTTTTCTCCATTTCCTCTTTTTCTCATACACTCTTCAACTTCTATGGCTGCCCCTTTCCGTTTTCCTCTACCGTCGTTCGCTCGCCAGAGTTGACAACCGGCGAGCATCAGCCAAAACAAGAAACAACACTGCACCGCCCTTTCTTTACCCTTCTTTCCCCATCTCCTAACACAACAAACCAGCCACTGCCTTTCTTTTTTTTTTTCCTTTTTTCCTCCTCATACCGCAACTCCAGCCAGCGAACACATATCGCTACTGCTCCTTGCCGCCTTTTCTTCTTTCCCTTTTCCTCCATTAACGGAGGACACTACCTCGTTGGAGAAATGGACAAATCTGGCTAGGTTCGTGCTTCTCCGGTGTTGCTCCGGTGAAATTCGTTGAAGCAACTCCAGCATTATTGTCGTTCGAGATTTTTCTTTCTTTATCTTCAATTATTATGTTGGTTTACTGTTATTTCTCTCTGTATTTCCATTATATGTACATGAGTGTTGTTGTATTATTTTGAATTATTTGTTGATATTTGTTGATATTTTTTGCTAACTCCGCTAATTTCGGTGAACCTTTGACATAGTTGTTGCACTGTTATTCTCGAGGTTGTTGTGGTTATTGTTGTGGTGTGAATCTCTGATTTTTTTTTTACTGATCTAGCATTTTCTGGGGCCTAACACTGTCCCAATAATGTGTTGCCTTCATCGTTCTTGTTGCTCACTTTTTTGGACTGTCTTTTTAGAAATTTTTCCTGTTTACTGCTTGACACTGAGAAATAAATATTGGTCAATGAAATTATCTCTCCGGCTAGATATTTGAGGCCACCCATTACAAAAGACGGACTTTATTTTATTAAAGTTATAATTTTATATTAAGAGCAGACACTTGGCCGACGAAGAAATTCTCGGTCGATTTTCAAGGCCTGCACAAATACAAGACGGATATTACGTATATAAATATGTAATAAAATAAATAAATTTGGGCAATGACGAAATTTTTATAACAATGCAAAATTTCTTATGATACTTGGTAAGACGATTTAGGACGGTTAATAAATCAGCAACCATGTTGTTGCCATACCGTATTTAAAATCTAATCTGAGCCCACTCTTTTAACGAAAAATTATATTTTTTTATATATGCACACATATCTTTTCAATTCATTTTGATAATTATTTATTTGTTACTAACATTTTATTTGCAAGTGTTTATACAGATTCTTGGTAATATTCGTAGGGAATGATATTCAAAGAAGAGCTTGAATTTTTTTTTATTTGTATTTTCTTTTATTCTTATCATTGTACAAATATTAACTATAGTGAAATCTTTATTTTTGGGGCGTTGGGTGGGGTTGTTCTTTATTTATACGATCTTTACCACGCTTTAGGCAAATTTAGGCTATTAATATTTATATTAAAATTAATTTAGATGTTTGATTAAATAATTCACACTTTTTACACTAAAAAAATATTATGCAATTTTTTCTTTAAAAACAATTTCTTTTTTTATTCACTCTTTGTTTTTCTTTTTTATATATCCTTATATACGTTTGTTTATACATCTTACGTGCGTTTATATATATTTTGCAATAACATATGTATTATATTATTTTTTGTATTTGCAAACATTGATTTTTCTTTTTATCTTTTAATAATAAACCTAAGTCTGGTTGGGAACCACATTTATGGATTCTGAAGGATGCTTAATCCTTTTCTTTAGGAATAATTTGAACTCTTACCTAGAATTTAAATTGGTTCGCAGATTGAAATAAAAATCATACTTGTTAATAAATAAGTAGGTTTCTTTTTTTTTTCCTTAAAAATTAGGTGGCGATTCTGTACAAAATTAATTCATTTACAGTCCATAATGTCATGCTTATTTTGACCTTAGGTAAAAATCGGGTATGACAGTTTGACGACTTTGTTGGGGATGCAAGGTTCTAACCATTACAGGCTTAGGTAAATATTCACATATTTTATACACTGTTATTTATTTTGTCTAATTGATTTGATTTATCTTTTTTGTGTAGCATTAATTATTTATTTGTTATTATTTTTTGTAGATTATTTATTTATTGTTTTATATAAATTGACATTCTGTTCATATTTCCTCCACTTAGAAAAGCTGACACACACACACACATCGTACACGCGGATTGTACATTGTACTTTTCCAAAATCCTTTCAAATCACCTTATTTTAAAGAGTTGGCGCATGCATAGGGTGAGCGGGAGTCTTACTACCGTGGGACTACGTGTCTTCTCATATAGAAAATTCAAGTCTGTGTCTACCCACTCTTAATCAGCATAGTATAGAGATAAAATAATGCATTTTAGGTACATGCATATTAGTCAATTTTATCCAAATGTCCAAAGAGCTTACGACTCGAGTGACACAGTATTATAGTCTTTGTACATATTTGAAGGATTATTGTATTTGTACATCTTTATTTGCTCTAGATTGATTATACTTTTGTGAGGTGTAGTCAAACATTTTGTTTTGTATAGCGGACCAGTTAAAAATGCACCTTAGCAACATCATCGATTATTGTGTATAGGTTTGAACTATGTTTTGACTTGATTCTTGTCCTGATAAGATACGTAGGCAACCCTTCATTAGGGTTCGGTCTCTTCATTATTTTATAATAATTTCTCTGGTATTCAAAACTGGGGCAATTTTCTGAAGCAGTTCAAAAATGCTCTCCAAATTCTTCAAGAGCACAATCAATAGCTCCTCAAATCTAAATCTTAATTAATGCCTAGCCGGCCTATCTTTAGTTCCCCACCAAAGTTTAACGTATGAATATCTAGCTTTTTCTTTCGAACGTCCTAAACCATTTAATTTATGACGTATCGATCCTCACTTTCAAACACAAGAATTCAATATTTTTTTAGTTTTAATAATCCTGCCAATTGTAGTGAAGTAATGTCATAATCCTTCAATGTATGACTTTTTTAATCTTGTCAGCATACTGAAATTGTGTTAAAGCTCTCCCCATGCTTTACATCCATTCTTTTGATTATTTGATCAGAACAATTTTGATGCTAAAAGCAGTTCTTTCTTGATCGTCTTTCACATTATTTTATTAATGACCATTAATTTTTTTTTACGATCATATATTGCATATACTAATTTGCAAACTTGCTTGAACTACGCGAGCTTGATTTTTATTTTAACAAGATATGTAGGCAACCCTCATTTGGGTTCGGTCCCATTCTTTTGAAAAATTATTAATAAAATTTTGACTTGGTTGATACTAATACAGTTAGGAGTGTGCAAGAGAAAGAATAACTGGTATGATCTAATGGATCGACTTTATGATAAACCATAGGACTGGTATGATATAATGGACCGACTTTATGATAAACTATAGGTTCTTTTGGTACCTTTTATCACACCTAAGTAACACTTGAAAATTCTCTTGCACACATTTAAGACAAGAACGAAGTCAACCTCATCGTTTCATGTGCATTGTGTGGTGAGCATACTAAATGAGTGCAAATTACGGACGAAGATTCAAGATCAAAAATGCAAAATGCAAAGGATATATTGTTCCAATTGAAAAAAAATAAAAAATGACTTCAAAGAAGAAAAACCCCCACAGAAAAAAAAGACTAGAAAAAAAAAGGGAACAAAAAAGTAGTTTATGAAAAAAGGGGAAAACCTTAGCACAAGATTCAAAAGAAGTCGAAGCAAATGCAAATCAAGGGGCAATGATGCACAACAAAGAAGATCACGAGTCAAAGAGCCATAAATGTCAAAAGCACAAATACAGTGCAATGTTCATTGAGGAATTATTCACTTTTATCCCAAATATTATCTTACCCATCCCCAAGCCTACATTACAAGCCAATAGAAAGTCCTATGAGATTTTGTTTCAAGTGTTCTTACATTAATGGATACTTACATGAAGGTCAAGCCTATGGTATCGCAATTGCATGCATTGAATTTCTTTCTGAGTGTGAGTCTATTTCTTGATACGTTCCTAAATTCAAAAGAAAATTACTCAAATATGTGTGAAATAGGACTTTGTTTCACTCAAATATGTGCGAAAATGAGACTTTATTTCTGGAGAGGGCACTTGAAGCATGAGGATAAGCATAGTGCAAAATCTCTGTTTGAAGCAAGATGAACAAATCTTGTCGATACTTAGGTATGTCTGAGATACCACCTGAAACTATAGGAGTTACCCTGAAGTTGATCTTGATTAGTGGGGAAGGATATGGGGGAATTCTTATGCACACTATTAATTGTTGGTACCAACTGAAGTCAAGATACAATTGTGTCTTCTTCATCTTTCAGCACTTTTTACCAAGAAAATGCAAAATTCTTTATTTCTTTCTATTTTTCAAAATGGCCACTTTCAAATCCAGGCATTCTTTTTTTTACATTTTTTATTCAAGTTGCGCACTTTCGCATACATGCATTTTTACTTTTTATTAAAGACTCCTAGTTTTAAAATATAGACATTTGATTTTTTCTTTCAAGCATATACTTTTAAATATAGACATTTTATCTTTCAATTAAGCACCCATTTTGGAGTATTTCTTACATTTTTATATAGCCCTGCCAATTGAGAGGCTATTACATTTGTTCTGTCAATCTAGAGCCTTTTACATTTCAATAGCCCAATCAATTAAGAGGCTATTACATTTCAATCACCTCACTAGTTGAGGGCCTCAGTCTTCATTGACAATCGAAAATAGCAATCAGCACCAATCTCCATAAGCAATCAGAGATGTCATGCATCTTTTCAATCCACAATAGCAAAATCATTTTTTTAGTTTCCTTAGAACAAGACAATGTCAGTATAAATAATACACTAGGGCAAACTTTGAGAGCCGCCTCAAATTTTACTCTATTTTTCTTATTTCAACTACATTGACCTGACTCTCGTAGCACTCAAGATATGTAGAAAGCTCTATGTAGAGTTCGATCATCACAACCCCATAATCATTCTTTCTCCCCAGTAAGTACACAATCTTATAGCCCCCAGCATCTTACATCTCGATACTGGGAAATTTTGAAAGCAATATCGGGAATATGTGAATATTTTCATTCCCAAATATTTCTTTGCTCAATAATATTTTTTGCATAGGTTTTTCCACCTTAAAATAGGATTATTGGGTCAGTCTTCCCTCCAAAAGACAGTTGCACATGTTTTTCTTCAATTTAATATTTATATTTGTTTGCCTTTACTTTTACATATCGCACTTTATTTATTTCTTTTTGCACTATATGTTATCCTTGCCTTTACTTGCACGCATAACAATTTATTTATTTTATCATTTGTTATTTAAGAACTGTTTGTTTTTCTTGCCTTTATTTGGACATCTCGTAATACATTTATTATTTAAGCATTGCATTTCTTTTGTCTTTGCCTGCACATACCGCAATGCATTTATTTTATCATTTAAGCACTGTATTTTATCTTTACCTTTATTTGCATGCATCGCAATACATTTATTTTATCGTTTAAGCACTGCATTATATTTTTGTCTTTACTTGCACGCATCGCAATGCATTTATTTTATCCTTTAAGCACTACATTTTATTCTTGCCTTTACTTGCACGTACCACAATGCATTTATTTATTTTATCATTTAAGCACTGCATGCTATCTTTGCCTTTATCTGCACGCATCGCAATGTATTTATTTTATTATTTAAGCACTTCATATCATCTTTGCCTTTACTGGCTCATGTCGCAATGCATTTTGTTATTTAAGCACTGCATGCCTCGCACATACCACAATGCATTTATTTTATTATTTAAGCATTGCATGTCATCTTTGCTTTTATCAGCTCATAATGCAATGCATTTTGTTATTTAAGCATTGCACGCCTCGCAAATAATGCATTTATCTTATCATTTAAGTACTGCATGTTATCTTTGCCTTTGCTAGCAACATATCGCAATGCATTTATTTATCATTTAAGCACTGCATTTTATTCTTACCTTTGCTTGTATGCATCGCAATGCATTTATTCATTTCATCATTTAAGCATCGCATGTCATCTTTGCATTTTCCTGGACATATCGCAATGCATTTATCATTTAAGCACCATACTCACATATCGCAATGCATTTATTTTATCATTTAGGCACTGTACTTCTCGCAAATATCACAATATATTTATTTTATTACTTAAGCACTGCATGCCATCTTGACCTTTACCAGCATATATTGCAATGCATTTGTTTTATTATTTAAGCACCACATTTCATCTTTGTTTTAACTTGCACATCACAATGCACTTACTTTGTTATTTAAGTATTGTATACTTTGTCTTTACCTGCACATATCGCAATACACTTATTTTACCATTTAAGTACTGAGTGACATCTTTGCTTGTACCATTCCTTTTTCTTATTTAGTTAAGCACTACATATTATCTTTAATTTCTCAAAAAAAAAAAGGGAAAAAGAAAAAAGAAAAAAAAAATCCACCTTAATTTTTCTAAAATTTTTGAAAGCATGCCGGAGTTGACGACCGACGAGCATCAGCCAAAACAAGAAACACCACTGCACCTCTTTACCCTTCTTTCCCCATCGCCCAACCCAACGAACCACCAAAAAACCAGCCACCGCCCCTCTTCTTCTTTTTTTCTTCCTCATACCGCAGCTCCGGTCGGCAACCACAAATTGCTACTGCTCTTTGCCATCTTTTCTTCCTTCCCTTTTCCTCCATTAATGGAGGACACTACCTCGTTGGAGAAATGGCCAGATTTGGCTGGGTTCGTGCTTCTTCGGTGAAATCTATTGAAGCAACGCCAGCATTATCGTCATTCAAAATTTTTCTTTCTTTATCTTCGATTATTATGTTGGTTAACTATTATTTCTCTCTGTATTGATCCATTATATGTACATGAGTATTGCTGTACTATTTTGAATTATTTGTTGATATTTTTGGCTAACTCCGCCAATTTTGGTGAACCTTTGGCATAATTGTTGCATTATTATTCTTGAGGTTGTTGTGGTTATTATTGTGATGTGGATCTCTGATTATTTTTCTTACTGATCTTACATTTTCTGACGGCTAACACTGTCCCAATAATGTGTTGCCTTCATCACTCTTGTTGCTTACTTTTTTGGATTGTCTTTTTGGCAATTTTGCCTGCTTACTGCTTGACACTGAGAAATAAATATTTGGCCAATGAAATTGTCTCTCCGTCTGGATATTTATCTCCACCCATTAGAAAAGACGGACTTTATTTTATCAAAGTTATAATTTTATATTAAGAGCCGACACTTTGCCTATGAAGAAATTCTCCGTTGATTTTTGAGGCCTGCACAAATAAAAGACGGATATTACATATATAAATACGTAATAAAATAAATAAATTTGGGCGATGACGAAATTTTTATGACAACACAAAAAGTTTTATGACTCGTATCTTGGTAAGACGATTTAGGAAGACTAATAAATCAGCAACCACGTCGTAGCCATGTCGTATTTAAAATCTAATCTGAGTCCACTCTTTTAACAAAAAATTATATTTTTTTTATATATGCGCATATATCTTTCAATTTATTTTGATAATTATTTATTTGTTACTAACATTTTATTTGCAAGTGTTTATACAGATTCTCGGAAATATTCATCGGGAATGATATTCAAAGAAGAGCTTGAATTTTTTTTATTTGTATTTTCTTTTATTCTTATCATTTTACAAATATTAATTATAGTGAAATCTTTATTTTTGGGGCGTTGGGTGGAGTTGTTCTTTATTTATACGATCCTTACCACGCGTTAGGCCAATTTAGGCCGTTAATATTTATATTCAAATTAATTTAGATGTTTGATTAAATAATTCACACTTTTTACACTAAAAAAATATTATGCAATTTTTTCTTTAAAAATAATTTCTTTTTATATTCAATCTTTGTCTTTCTTTTTTATATATCCTTATATATGTTTGTTTATACATCTTACGTGCGTTTATATATATATTTTGCAATAACATATGTATTATATTATTTTTTGTACTTGCAAACATTGATTTTTCTTTTTATCTTTTAATAATAAACCTAAGTCTGATTGGGAACCACATTTGTGGATTTTGAAGGATGTCTAACCCCTTTCCTTCAGAATAATTTGAACCCTTACCTAGAATTTAAATTAGTTCGCAGATTGAAATAAAAATCATACTTGTTAATAAATAAGTAGGTTTCTTGTTTTTCCTTAAAAATTAGGTGGCGACTCTGTACAAAATTAATTCTTTTAGAGTTCATAATGTCGTACTCATTTTGACCTTAGGTAAAAATCAAGTATGACACTTGCTTCGTGAGTCTTTAGATAAAGTCTAGGTCATTCATGATAGATTTAGAGTGGCTCAGAGTAGGCAGAAGTGTTATGCTGATCGTAGACTTCGTGCCTTAAGATGGTGTTGGTAATCGTGTTTTCCTTCGAGTTTCACCTATGAAGGGTGTGGTGAGGTTTGGAAAGAAGGAAAAGCTTAGCCGCAGGTATATTGGTCCATTTGAGATTCTTTGGACTATTGGTGACGTGGCTTATGAGTTGGCTTTGCCCCCTGATTTATTAGCTGTTCATCTAGTTTTTCATGTTTGTATGCTTCGTCGTTACATTCCAGATGAGTATCTTATTATTCGTTAGGAGTTAGTTCAGTTTGATAAGTGGTTGTCGTCTATTGAAGAGTCGATCTCCATTTTGGCTAGGGATGTTAGGCGGTTGCACTCTAGAGTGATCTCTGTGGTTAAGGTTCAGTGGTGACATCGACCTATAGATACGGCTACTCAGGAGATTGAGTCTAATATGTGGAGTTCTTATCCTCATTTCTTCATTGATTCAGTGATTTCTTTCCCTTAGTTTAAGGACGAACTAGATTTTTAGTGGTGGATGATGTAACGATCTAAAAATTTGATTAAATATGTAAATTTTGTGATTTTATATGATTTGACTATTTTACCCTTTCCCGTAGTTGCATTATGGTATTTCTGGGGTGTGGGAGTGATTGACATGGTTTTTTATGCATTGTGGAACCATTTATGCAATATTGTGGTTTTTTATGGCTTCAAGAGCCTTATTTTAGACTTATGTGGATATCTTTTGATCCGTGCAATGGATGGCCAAACTGACTACGCCAGCAGCTCTGAAATATCAATTTTAGGCTAGATAGACTTTTGGTTCAGGTTCTGGTGCATCCAAGCTCATTTCGACCTATTGGTCGGAAGGTTGGAAAATTGGAAATATAGGTGTGGAACCCATATTTGGCCAAAACGGCATCAGATGGAAAAATTGACTTTGCCAGCAGATCCACAACGTCGATTTTTGGGTGGTGACATATTTGGTGTAATTTTACGATTTTTAAATCTCATTTCGATCCTCGATTTGGAAAATAGTGATTTTGGATTTCGGGGGTCGACTTTGTGAAAATGATATTTTTTTTTTTGAAAATCTAATATCGTCATTGAATTCAAAGCGTCAAATCTAGTGTAGTTGCATAATTCATTTGCGTATATCGAACTCCAATTGCATTTCAGGCACCCCGTCAAAGTCCGCTTCAACTTAAAAATAGCTGATGCACCAGGTTGCTGGTGCAACCAGATACATAGAGGGTAAATCGGGATTGAGTAGTGAGTTTTATGTGTTCAATGTCTGGTAACCTAGGTACAGTATAAATAGCCCTTTTTATCTGATTTTTGCTTATTCTTCTCTGAAGAGTTAAACCCCAAAATAGTGTGAGAGCTTAAAAGTGAAGCTTGTGGTAGCTTGGGAAGCTAGATTAACATATGTTTCTTGATTCTATAATGAATTTAAGATAAGAAATCACTCTTTACTTAGTAATTTCTTAAATAATTTCTCGAAACCTCAAAAATCTTAGGACTTAATTTTAAAACTCAATTTTACTCCTTTTCACTCGAATAATACTTTTATCTCATAATTACTAGTTTTTCATCCATTTAACCTTCAAAACAACTCCAATTCTTGATTTTAAAGATTTTCCTAGTAAAGTTTAAAATGGTTTTTCTTCGATTTGAACCTTATTTTTTACTCGATTTGACTTGGGTTTTCAGCTGTAGATTCCTAAAAATATGGGTAACATATTTTTAAAGTAAAGTTCTAATTTTTTGCTTCTTTTTTGGAAATCCATTTCGGGGGTCCGTTTTGATCTCGAACCAAAAGTAGTCAATATGGGTGTCGTTGGTTTTGTTTTGACGCATAGATTTCATATTTGATATTTTTAATGGAGTTTAAGATTTTTTGTAAAATTTAAGGTCGTAGGTCTGAAGTGTTGCAGACCGGTTTCGGCTTTTGAGGTAGGTCATAGCTTAACTCTTTCAAACTAGCTAGGTAGTAAATGATGATACAAAATGCATGTTACAGGTAGAAACTAATCATGAAAAATATCTATATATGTGTTGTGCCCGTGTGGGGGCCTATATATGATATAATTGTCAAAATTTAGATATTATGTGATATGTGTAACCGTGTGGGAGTCCTATGTAATATTGATAGCTTTGAATGCATGTAAATAATTGTATTGTGTTGTTAAAATGCTTAATGTGGTACCATTGGTGCATTTTGATTATATTCATACTTTATTAGCATATGTGACATAAGGAAATTCCTGGATGAAACAAAAATAATAAGTGAATATTGGCTCATGTGGTTGTGGAAATGTATCATTGTAGCTGTGGAAATGTATCATGTGGTTGGTTGTGGAAATACTCATTGTGATTGGTTGTGAGCATAACATCTTCATATCATACTCATTCATCAAACATTGGTACCACTGTGGCAATATCTGAGAAACACTGCAATACCTGATAACACCTTTCTGAGGGATGTACCGAAAAGAAGATATGATATATGTGTATTGTATACGGGTTGATGAACCCCCCATGGGTCCTGTGTTGGGAGTATTGCCTCCGTAGATATATATAGGGATTGTACGACACTCTTGGAGTTTGTGCGACGAGCTCGTGCATCATCATCATCATATACATTGCACTTACTTTTCTCTGCTTTCCTCTGTTTTATATTACTTATGGGTGCCGTATTTATGTTATGTAATCTGCTTCTGTGCTTTACTATGTGTTTGTGTGGTATCTCGTGCCTTGAGCCGGGGGTCTATCGGAAATAGCCTTTCTACTTCATCAGAGGTAGAGGTATGGACTGCGTACATCTTACCCCCCCCAGACCCCACCAGGTGGGAATACACTGGGTTTGTTGTTGTTGTTGTTGTTGTATTTATATAATCGTCTTATCTTTTTTTACTTGTATTTGATGATCTTGTATATGCATGTTCCCTCTTGTTCTACTTATATGTGATATAATGCATACTTGTATTCTAGCTTGTTGTGATATTGCAATATATGTGATATATTAGAACTGTTAGTGCAAGCAGTGTGGGCTACTATTGTGGGAAATTTTTTGATTGCAGGTAATGTGCCCTTAGTGTATATTTTGTATACTTTATTTACTACTTTTCTTGGTCGGCCTATGATACCTACTGAGTACAAGTAGACCGTACTCATGCCTACTGTGCCCTTTCGGTGTAGGTCCTAGCTTGAGTGCGCCTCGGCTAGCTTGAGTCAAATGATTGTTGGAGCTTTCAAGGTAGCGGTTGAACGTTCATGCATCCGAAGTTCACCTCTATCTTTCTATAGTAGTTATGTCTTTATTAGTAT
Source organism: Capsicum annuum (assembly GCF_002878395.1). Lineage (NCBI taxonomy): Eukaryota > Viridiplantae > Streptophyta > Magnoliopsida > Solanales > Solanaceae > Capsicum > Capsicum annuum. The sequence continues at coordinate 261,223,140 of NC_061113.1, forward strand.
TTAGAGACAGATTTTATTCCTTTGTGGTTATTTTTATGATGTATTTGACTCTTAGATTGTATTAGTAGTTCTTACACTATTGACACCTAGTTTTGGGCATGATTGGTATTTTGGATAAGTTATTTTCGCATTGTTATGATTACTTATATAGTTCGGCTTCATTCTAGAAGCCTTGCTTTGGGATATTTCAGTCTTTTTGTTTTCTCTTTTGTATCAGTTTGGGTGATAGGCTTACTGGTCAAGGTACGCCACGACAAGTGTCATCATGACCCTTATTTTTTAGTCGTGACATGCATAATTCGGTAGTGTGAGATATATATAGATTAGTTTGTCTTATCTCCTATTTTTTAGCACATTATTACTACACATTAATAAGTTAATTAAGATTAAAAATTGAAGGTGGTAGAATACATGAATATATATTAAAATCTCTAATAAAGAAGGTAATCATAGTGGGAGGTGAAAAGTTGATGAATTGAATAAGTAATTTTTGAATTATGAAAAATAAAATAAATAGATAAATGAAGAAGAAATTGTCAAAAAGGGAGAAAAGGGATAAACAAAAATGGAGGTTCTAGAGAAGTGCTACATCACCTTCTCTATGTTTCTTTGTTATTATTATTATCTATATATTTAATTTAACACAAATCAATCACATAAATTATATAAAAATATAAAAATAATTAAAATAAAAAATATAAAAAGAAAGAGATAAATTGTCTTCTTGTATATTAACTAATTGAGGGTTATGACTATGAAAGGCTTGAGAGTTATGAACATTACTAATATTTAAGATTAGAATTTATGTAATTGAATGTATGAATTAAGGACAAGATTTTGTTAAATAAATTAATTGAAATAAATGATAAAAAATGTAAAAAAAAAAAAAAAAAAAAAAGGTGTTACATCATTTTATCTATGTTTCTCCTTTATATCTATTTTTAGTATAACGACAAACAAAGTGGACAAGTTGTGTGTGGTAATTTAAACTATTTAGAGAAAACAAATACACACACACACACATATATATATATATAATAAAATTCTACAAAAGACATTCATGTCAAGTGGTTCTTATGTCCTACTCCTCAAATCTTCACATAGTCATCATTTCATCCGTTCACTATGTGATCTTCTTCTTATCCCTATAATAAATAATACATCACAAAAATTAATACATTATGAATAAGAATTGTAAGAAAATAGATTTAAATCATACATGTTCTTGCTTAGAAGTTACCAATAATATAGGATAATAATAATAACAAATTTAGTTAAAGCAACTCAATTAAAATGCCAAAAGAATAATACATGAAGAAGAGGAAACAACAATAACATACCTAAAAGAAAAGAATAAGGAGGATATTTTAGAAGGTACACAAATGAATTTTTTAAAAAGAATATATGTAAGTTCAAAAAATATATAGTGAATGAAATATTCTTAATTTTGTTGATGGAGGAAGAAGACTTATAATGCTTCTATTTATACGACAACAATATGGAATATGAAATGATATCATGAAAGGAGTTATGATCATCAAAGGTCACGAGAGTAATGGAAATTAAAAACATTAAACTTTTATGTTAAAGGATATAAATAAATGTAGTAGCAGTAGTAGTAATTGATCCATTTATTTTGATTATTAAACAAATTGATTGATAAATGAAAAAATGAAGAAAGAAGTTCAAAAAAAGAAAAAAAAAAAAGATAAATGGATTTTCTTGCATCTAAGAGGTGTCACATCAACATACTACTTAGCCTCCTTTATATATATATATATAGAGAGAGAGAGAGAGACACACACACATACACATATATAGAGAGAGAGATTAGAGTTTATGTACTGATAGAATGACTTCTATTATTTATTCATTTATTATTATTATTATTATTATTATTATTATTATTATTATTATTAAATGAAATAGTTAGAATTTATTTGGCACTTTTCAACTATGCGTTCCTAACTTTAAGATAATGAATTTTTTTAATTCAACTACAATCTTAATATTTTTAACTACAAATATTAAATATCCTTTAATTAAATTTTTTATTACAATACTATCAAACTTTGTCCTAAAAATTGCTACTTTTTTTTCAGATTAAAAGCAATACAACCTGTGTATTACTATTACTTTTATTAATTACTTATTATTATTATTATTATTATCAAATAAACTCTCTCTCTCTCTCTCTCTCTCTCTCTCTCTCTATATATATATATATATATATATATATATATATATATATATTATAATAGAAATAAATTTGAAATAGTAATATCTATTAGGACTCTTCAATTATGAGTTTCTAGTTATTAAGATAATATTTTTCAAATTCAAATACTTAATTTTTCAATTCAAAATTTTCATTACAATACTTTTAACTTTGTCTTAAAATATTTTTTAATTTGTCCTAAAAACTGTCACATGGCTATTTTAATATGTTGCCACTTGGCATCTTGTCTTGTTTTAGTTTTGCTTTTATATATATATAGACTAGTTTTTTCTTTTCCAATGTTAGTGTGTTAGGATTGTTGTAGAAATATATTTATTATTTTATTTATTTATTTATTTATTTATTTATTTATTAGTGAATATCATCCACGCTTTGTGCGCATTAATTAAATTTCTGAGTGTTTGAAATTTTTAAATTAGTTTTTCAATTTTAAGAAATTATGTTATTCACTTTTAATTTTATGCATGTATTTTTCTTAAATTTTTATCCTTCTAAAATACTTAAATTTTATATAATATAATACAAGTGAAAAAATAATTTTATTTTTCTTAAAACTAAGTAGATAAAGATTCAACTTCCTTTCATACCTAACTTTTAATAACTTTTAGAAAAAAACTATTTATTTATGTATTTAATACAAATCTAATAATCTAGTATGCACATTTTATCGTATTTTATCCTTTCTCTTCTCTTTAATTTTTGTATCTTTAATATTTTTTTCATTTGTGCTTTTCTACCTCATGTCATCTTCTTTAAAAGAAAATATCATACCTCATTCATTGTCTTCTTTCTTCTAATAATACTCCCTAACAATAAAAAATAAGTAATAAAAAAAAATACTTTCAAAAAAATTTAAAGACAAAGATTTAGAAATTCTTATAGTAAATCATCTACTAGAAATTAAAGAAAAACAATAATAGTTACTGTTATTATAAAAGAATTATATGTTTACAATTTTTTTTACGGAAAACTAAACAACAACAACAATACTTAGTGTTATTATAAAAGAGTTCTTTCTTTACCTTTTTATCTCGAGGCCTCTTTATTTGTCGGCAATCTTATATTTAGAGAAACCTTTAGATGAGCTGCAAAATACATGAACCGAAAATTCAAAAAAGGAGAAAAGAAAAAAGTGAATAAAGACGAAGAAGAAGTAGTAGAAAATGAAAATGAACATTCAACAATTTCATAGGTGTTTGTTATATATAAAATGGTTTGGCCATTTGAATTAAGTAATTGAGAGTTGAGGAGACATGTAATTTAAGTAGAGAAGAGACAAAAGTAGAGGTTTTCTGTAACTCATTTGATATAATTATTGTAATAAATATAATAATTTTTTTAATTAGTAAATAAATTGATAAATAAGAAGAAATGAAAGGAAAAGTTTAAAAAAGAGAAAAAAATAGTAAATCAAATGGTTCATATTTATAATCCTTTATATTATATATATATATATATATATATATATATATATATGTATGTATGTATGTATGTATGTATGTATGTATGTATGTATGTTATAAATATTTTACCTTACATAGTGAATGTCTACTTTACCATATATTGTGAATGTCTATTTATAGAAAAGTTAGAAACCTCAAGGTTAGTTTTCCCCTATAAATAAAGGAGTTTTTCTTCATTGCATTTAACTCCTTAAGAATTCTCATGAGAAATAAAAAAATCTCCTCTCCTCTCTCTCCATTCTTCTTGTATTTACTTTATATTTAATAATACGTTATCAGCACGAGACTCTGCCAAACAAAGTGAGATTATAAATCTAAAGGTAATTTCAAGGTTAGTAATTTCTTATGTTATTTGTCTTTTGCTACTAATGATATAATTATTGTTGGAGTTAAGAAAAAATAATTGGTTTAGAACCACTTATGCTTTCAGTTTGTTCAAGAAGAACAATGTTGTTAAAAGATATGATAATGAATTTAAGTCGCATCTCATTAAGAGGGTAGGATATTCCGTTAAAAGTTTCAATGCACCATGATATAAGATTTTGGGTTCAATTCCCACTGAGTTATGCCTAAGATGTCTTTATATGGATAAGTCGTTGAGTTTGAATCTCAATGTACCATATTAATGATATTATGATGTCTAAGGTAAAAATAATATGTATTTGATAAAAAGTCATGAAGCTTGTCCATTGAATATGCTCCATTCCGTGAAGTGAATGTGGTAGCAATATATGATAAGTCTGAAACATGATAATTTGCTCTATTTTTAAAGTTAATGTGGTAGCAATATATGATATACTTTGAAAGATATATATGCCTCGATGTGCTCCTGATGTAGAAATATCATGAAAGAGGTTATAAGCTATCAAAATTTGATAGGTTGAAGGCACAATTATATTCCATTCCTGCGGAATGAGAAGTTTATTAATGCAAACGTGTACTTGATTGTGATGGTATCACAACTCATCTCCAAAAGAGGTTGAATAATTGAGAAAAGTTATTTTGAAATCTACTTCTAAAGGAGCAAATCTGAAATTTATTCATGTAATAGTAAATTTAAAATTTACTAAAGTAAAAGGTACATGTAATAGTAAACTTAGAGTTTGCTAGAATAAAAGTTCATCAAATTGAGATGAACGATTGTGACATCTCAAAGATGCGCATACTGAGTATTTAACATATATTGAAGAATTTAAAAATTCTTTATAACTTTTAATGTTGCTTGTTCTCATGGTAAGTTGGCTGGACCAACTAATGTTGGGATTGGATCTCTTAAAATCTGAAAAGTATAAAAGGTGAATAAGGGTCCGTTCACCTATCATGTGATATCTTGAAAAGATGCATCAATAAGACGATCACTTATACGTTTATTGTCAACCTACAGTTTGACATTCATAAAGTTGTTTGCTCAATAAAATTGAGTTAAGAGCATAACTTTCAGATTGTGTAATCAAGACAATCTTGATGATGATGGTTTAACATTGAATGCCTTCAATAAATAGTTGAACCGTTGCTAATGGGAACATTGTTTTATGTGTTGGTTTGAAATAGTATATACAAAAGTACTTATATGAATCAAACCAATAAATTATGATTAATTCTCCCTCAAAGTTGGTTCAATCACGCATTGTTCATCTAATAATTTTGATGTGCGGTATACAATTAATAAATATATCATAATGCACAAAGATGAATTTCTCAAATAAAATGGAGGATGTATGTTAGTCTTCCAAACATAAGGTGGAGAGTATAAGCAGATATGAAATATGTTAGGAATTATCATCCGATCCTCATTCAAAAGATAATTTAAGTCAAACGGTGAAAGCATCTCATATTTAAGTTGCAAGTGCTCTTCTTTTGTGTCCCTGAAGGATAAAGTATATGCATGCATAAAGAGTGGTAGATGAATCGGTTCCAAATGAAATAATCCCTAAAAAGGATAAGGAGCAAACAATCATAATAAGAAGACAATGTGCTCTTAAAGAGCCTACGACATAACACTTCATGAAACCTTATGAGAGGTTCAGGTACCTGAAAATAATAAAGTGATGAGATCTCAAAATGTTATGTCGCATTGTGAATCGATACAAAATGATATATTATTGGTAATATCTTTGATACAATATTGGCGCAATATTGTAAGAGATTACAAGGATCTAAATTCTACGTTTATTTAAGCATCATGGCGTAGAAAATATTTATCAAGTGGAATGAAAGGATACATCTTGGTAAGCATAAAAACTTATTCGATTTTCAGTGCAGACACTTGAAAATATCACACATGACATGCTGAATATTGTCACTTGACAATATTTATATGAAATTTTTTTAAAGATTCAAAATGTTTGAAGCATATAAAAGTTTCTAGGAAACTTATTTAGAATCCTTATATTGTATAAGCTTATAGCTTGAAAATTATTGGAACTCTTGGAGAGTTTTCAATAGTAATAGATTATTTGCTGAAATGAGAAAGGATTGGTCCTGAGTACCATATCTTAGTGCAATTGATGCACTCATGTATCTTGCAAATGCTACAAGGCCTGATATAGCCTTTTTGGTCAATTTATTAGCAAGGTATAGTTCAACTCCTACTAAGAGACATCGAAATAGGATCAAACGTATGATCTTATTTCATTTTAAAGATTGCAGTCCTAATCTTGTTGATTATGCAGATGCTGGGTATTTATTTATCCCACGGAAATCTTAGTCTCAAATATGCAATATGTTCATATGTGGGGACACTGTCATATCTCAAAGATATACAATGCAGTTTATCTAGCCACTTTATTGAATCATACTGAGATAATAGCTATTCGTGAAGCTAGACGAGAATGTGTATGGTTGAGGTCAATGATACATCTCATTTGGAAAAAATATGGTTTGAAATGTCACAAAGTACCCATGATTTTTATGAAGATAATGCAGCATGCATAACATAACTTAATAGAGGGTTCATAAAAGGAGAAAGAATGAAGCATATTTCATTAAAGCTTTTCAATTCACATGATCTCCAAAAGAATGGTGATATTAATGTGCAACAAATTCGTTCAAGTGATAATGCGGCTGATTTATTCATCAAGTCCCCTCCAATTGTAACTTTCGAGAAAATGGTGCACAAAATTAGGATGCAAATGTTCAAGGTTGTTCTCATTAGGGGGAGTTATTATGTGCTATACTTTTTTTTTCTTATGATGTTTTGTCCCACTGGATTTTCCTTGTAAGGTTTTGAATGAGGCAGCTTATATGCATATTGTTAGAGATGTGTACTCTTTTTTCTTCACTAGATTTTTTTCAATTGGATTTTTTTAGTAAGGTTTTAACGAGACACATTATTTATCAATTAGACATTCGAAGGGGAGTGTTATAAATACTTTACCATATATAGTGAATGTCTACTTTACCATATATAGTGAATGTTTATTTATGGAAAAGTTAGAAACCCCAATATTAGTTTTCCCCTATAAATAAAGGGGTTTTCCTTCATCGTAATTAAATCCTCAAGAATCCCCATGACAAATAAAGAAGTCTCCTCTCTTCTCTCTTTATTCTTTTTGTATTTACTTTATATTTCATAACAATATATATATATATATATATATATATATATATATACATATATTGTAAAAAGTTGAGGAATGTATAAGTCCAGTGTTTGTATTAGTAATAATCGTAATAATATATTGTAAAATGTATTTTACTAAATCTTGGATGAAGAGGAGAAAAATTGTGACAAAATTATTACTATTATTACTGTTATGAAAAAAAAAACTATCTTAGTCATTAGTGCAATTAATATATTTTATTATTACTTTCAATAAAGAATATGAATAAGTGGAGTAGTAAATTTTGATATATTAAAATTTTTACAATAATGAATAGAGATAAATAAAGAATAAACAGGGAGGTGTAATTAAGAAATTTTAATATAAAAGTTATTATTATTAATTATTTTAATATAGAAAGTAAATAGAAAAAATAAAAAAATGTTAAAAATTTGAGAAAAAATGAGAAATAAGAATGAAGACCTTAGAAGTATGTCACATTAGTATACTTCTAAGTCTCCTATATATATATATATATATATATATATGTAATTTTTGAGTGCTTGAAATTTTTAAATTAGTTTTTAAATTTTAAGCAATTATGTTATTCACTTTTAGTCTTATACATGTATTTTTCTTAAATTTTCATCACTTAAGTATTTTTATCCTTCTAAAATACTTAAATTTTATATAATATATTACAAGTGAAAAAATAATTTTATTTTTCTTAAAACAAAGTAGAAAAAGATTCGACATCCTTTCATAGCTATATTTAACAAATTTTAGAACAAAACTATTTATTTATATATTTAATACGAATCGAATAATCTAGCATGCACATTTTATCTTATTTTATCCTTTCTCTCTTCTTTAATTTCGTATCTTTAATATTTTTTCCATTTTTTTTCTACATCACTTCATCTTCTTTAAAAGAAAATATCATACCTCATTCATTGTCTTCTTTCTTCTAATTATAACTCCCTAACAATAAAAAATAAGTAATCAAAAAAATAATACTTTCAAAAAATTTAAAAGACAAAGATTTAGAAATTCTTATAGTAAATCTTTTACTCTAAATTAAAGAAAAACAATAATTATTGTTATTATAAAAGAATTATATGTTTACAATTTTTTTTTACTGAAGACTAAACAACAAAAATAATAATTAGTGTTATTATAAAATATTTCTTTCTATACCCCTTTATCTCGTGGCCCCTTTATTTGTCGACACTCTTTCATCTCGAGAAACCTTTAGATGAGCTGCAAAATACATGAAAGAAAAAACCAAAAAAGGAGAAAAGAAAAAAGTGAGTAAAGCAGAAGAAGAAGTAGTAGAAAATGAAAATGAACATTCAACAATTTCATAGTTGTTTGTTATTTATAGAATGGTTCAACCATTTGAATTAAGTAATTGAAAGTTGAGTAGATATGTAATTCAAGTAGAGAAGAGTAAAATGTATAGTTTTTTGGTAACTCATTTGGTATAATTATTGTAATAAATATAATAGTTTTTCTAATTAGTAAATAAATTGATAAATAGTAAATCAAATGGTACATAATTATAATCCTTATATATATATATATATATATATATATATATATGTATGTATGTATATATATATATATGTATGTATGTATGTATGTATATATTGTAAAGCTGTGGAATGTATAAATTCAGTGTTTGTAATAGCAATAATCGCAATTGGTAAATTGTAATAATATATTATAAAATGTATTTTACTAAATCTTGGATGAAGAGGAGAAAAATTGTGGCAAAATTATTACTATTATTATTGTTGTGAAAAAAAATATTTTAGTCATTAGTGCAATTAATATATTTTATTATTACTTTCAATAAAGAGTATGAATAAGTGGAGTAGTAAATTTTGATATATTTAAGTTTTTACATTAAAGAAAAGAAATAAATGAAGAGTAAAAACGGGAGGTGTAATTAAGAAATTTTAATATAAAAGTTATTGTTGTTAATATAGCAAGCAAAAAAAAATATCAAAATTTTGAGAAAAAAGAAAAATAAGAATAGAGGCCTTAGAAGTATGCCACATCAACATACTTCTAAGTCTTATATATATATTAGATGTCGAAGACCAATGCCAGCACGGACCCAATATATATATATTTTTTAGTTTCAATTTATGTGACTCAAATATAATTTAGATAATCAATTATATTTTTAAGATACTTTAGTTATTTTAAGTTGTTAACTATCGTAATTTATAAGATTTTTACTTAATTTTCAAATAATACATGGTATTCTCCTTGTTCAAACTTTTGTGACATTGATAGTCAATTATATTTTAAAATTAATTTAAATTTTTAATTATTGAGATTTATAATACCTATTCTCTATTCATATTTAAGTGACACTGATATAATTTTGAGAGTCAACCAAATATTTTATATATTTAAAAAAATTTAAATTATTAATTATTGTGATTTATTGTACCTTTTTTTTAAAATATATAATATATTATTTTTTAAAAGATATTTAAGCCATTAACTATTGTAATTATAGTACTTTTTATGTAATTTTTAAATAATGCATGTTACTCTCCTTGTCTAAACTTTTATGGCATTTATAGTCAATTATACTTTTAGTTATTGTAATTTAAGTGGCACTGATATAATTTCGAGAGTCGATCCAATATTTTAGATATTTTAAAATATTTAAGTTGTTAATTGTTGTGATATATAATATTTTTTTAATATATAACAAATTAATTTCTTTTTAGACATTTTAAGTAGTTAAATATTATAATTTATAATACTTGTTATGTACTTTTCAAATAATATATGTTACTCTCTTTGTCCAAAATTTTGTGGCATTGATAGTCAATTATATTTTAAAAATAATTTAAGTTTTTAATTATTGTGATTTATATTGATTTTTCTTCTATTTCAATTTAATTGATACTGATATAATTTTGAGAGTCATCCAAATATTTTATATCTTTTAAATTTTTTTAGTTATTAATTATTATGATTTATTAGAATCCACTCGTTTCCGAGTGTCAATCAAAACAACGCCCATCTCCCCGACGAGCCTCCTCTTGCCCTCGCCACAGCAGCGGTTGATATGGGAGCAGAGGTTTTCCACCCTTTACTCCAGGACCCCTACGGTCTCTTCGTACTTTTGCTAAAACATATACCAGATAAACAAATTTAAATTGATGAACACAATGAAAGCACGTGAAAAGACCAATCAAGTTGTGCCAAAGCAGACAGTTTGACTTTTAAAGTATTAAAGTTGTTAATTATTGTGATTTGTAGTAATTTTTAAGATATATAATAGAGTAAATTTTTTAAAATATTTTAAACCGTTAACTATTGTAATTTATAATTTTTTATGTAGTTTCCAAATAATATATGTTACTTTCCTTATTCAAAATTTTGTTTCATTGATAGTCAATTATATTTTTAAAATAATTTAAATTTTCAATTATTGAAATTAATGAAACATTTTCTTCTATTTATACTTAAATGACACTATGTTTAGATGACCGTAATAATTAATTAGGGATGGTATAGTAAATCATGATTGAAGCAGCGAAACAGACATGTCTTCAACGATTTATAATAACTAATTAGTCATTTTATAACAAAATTATTATAAAATAATACCTATGAAAAAAAGTAAGTCAATCACATATAAGACATCAAGTTAATTTAATATAAAATATTATTAATTTTTTAATATTTAAATAGCCTTATAATAATTTTTTAATATTTAGATGATTTACAATAATTAATTAGGGGCGATATAGTAAAATTACAATTGAAGCAGCTAAAGCAGACATATCATAAATGTCGATTTTATTTTTTTATTAAATATTATTAATTTTTAATTTAAATAACATATAATAATTAATTAGAAGTGATATAGTAAAATCACGGAGCAAACAACTGAATTGGTCGGCAAGGAAGATGACGAAAAGTTCCTCTCAACTACCTCTTATACATAAGTAAAATATAAATGTAATTAATATAAATTGTCTAATACGTAAATGACCTATAATAATTAATTAGAGATGATACAGTAAAATCATGATTAAAGCAGCATAAACAGGCGCGTCGACCTGCTTCCTGCTTATTCCTCTTATTATTAGTACTAGATGTTAAAGGCCCGTGCCAGCATGGACCCAATATCTATTATTTTTTAGTCTCAATTTATGTGATGCAAATATAATGTAGACAATCAATTATATTTTTAAGATGCTTTAGTTATTTTAAGTTGTTAACTATCGTAATTTATAAGATTTTTATTTAATTTTAAAATAATACATGTTACTCTCCTTATTCTAACCTTTTGTGACATTGATAGTCAATTATATTTTTAAAATGATTTAAATTTTTTATTATAGAGATTTATAATATCTCTTCTCTATTCCTATTTAAGTGACACTGATATAATTTTGAGATCAACCAAATATTTTATATATTTAAAAAATTTTAAGTTGTTAAATTATTGTGATTTATTGTACCTTTTTTAGTTTTTTGAAATATATAATAGATTATTTTTTAAAAATCTATTTTAAACTATTAGATATTGCAATTATAGTACTTTTTATGTAATTTTCAAATAATACATGTTACTCTCCTGGTCCACACTTTTGTGGCATTGATAGTACTTTTAGTTATTTTAATTTAAACTGATATAATTTTGAGAGTCAACCAAATATTTTAGATCTTTTAAATTTATTAAGTTGTTAATTATTGTGATCTATAGTATTTTTTTAATATATAGCAAATTAATTTTTTTTAGATATTTTAAGTTGTTATATATTATAATTTATAATACTTGTTATGTAGTTTTGAAATGATATATGTTTCTCTCCTTGTCCAAAATTTTGTGGCATTGGTAGTCAATTATATTTTAAAAATAATTTATATTTTTAATTACTGTGATTTATAATACTCTTTCTCCTATTTCAATTTAAATGATACTGATATAATTTCGAGAGTCAGCCAAATATTATATATCTTTTAAATATTATAATTTATTAATTATTATGATTTTTAGGATTCTTTTCATACTTTTGTTGAAACATATACTAGATAAAAAAAATAACACAAACAAATTTAAATTGATGAAAAAAATGAAAGCAAGGAAAAGGACCAATGAAGTTGTATGAAAACAAACAGATTGACCTATAAATTTTTAGAGTTGCTAATTATTATGATTTGTAGTAATTTTTTAAAATATATAATAGAGTAATTTTTTTTAGATATTTTAAACCGTTAACTATTGTAATTTATAATATTATTTTATGTAGTTTTCAAATAATCTATGTTACTTTCCTTATTCAAAATTTTGTGTCATCGATAGTCAATTATATTCTTTAAATAATTTAACTTTTTAATTATTGTGATTTATAATAATTTTTTATTTTATTTCTATTTAAATGGCACAATATTTAGATGACCGTAATAATTAATTAGGGGTAATGTAGCAAAATCATGATTGAAGTACCGAAACATGCATGTCTTAAATTACTTATAATAACTAATTAAAAGTGATATAACAAAATTATTATAAAAAATACTTGTGAAAAAAATTAAGTGAATCACATATAAGATGTTAAGTTAATTTAATATTAAATATTATTATTTTTTTAATAATTAAATTACATTATAATAATTTTTTATTACTTAAATGGCTTACAATAATTAATTAGGGGTGATATAGTAAAATTACACAGCTAAAACAGACATATCATAAATGTCTATTTTATTTTTTATTAAATATTATTAATTTCCTTAATTTAAATAACATCTAATAATTAATTAGAAGTAATATAATAAAATCATGGAGCAAACAACTGAATTGGTCGACAAGGAGGTCTTCGAAAAGCTCCTCTCAACTGCCTTTTATACATAAGTAAAATATAAATATAATTAATATAAATTTCTAATAAGTAAATGACTTATAATTATTAATTCGGGATGACATAGTAAAATCACGATTGAAGCAGCTAAAACAGGCAACACAAGCAGGCGTATCGACCTGCTACCTACTTATTTCCTCTTATTGTTAGTACTAAAAAGTATGCTTGCTCCGTGATTTTACTAATCACCCTTAATTAACTATTATAAATTATTTATATATTAAAAAATAATAATATTTAATTAAAAAATTAAAATAGACATTTATGACATGTTTGCTTTCAATTGTAATTTTACTATATCACCCCTAATTGATTATTATAAGTCATTTATATATTAAAAAATTAATAATATTCAATTCGTGATTTTACTAAATCACCATTAATTAAATATTATAAGTCATTATATATTAAAAAATTAATAATATTTAATTTAAAAAAGATAAAGTAAATATAAAATCACCCTTATTTAATATTATAAGTCATTATGTATTAAAAAATTAATAATATTTAATTTAGAAAAGATAAAGAAAATATTTATGACATGTCTGTTTCAGCTACTTCAACCGTGATTTTACTATGTCACCCCTAATTAATTATTATAGTCATTTATGTATTAAAATATTAATAATATTTAATCAAAAAAAGTAAAATAGACATTTATGATATGTCTACTTCAGCTACTTCAATGATAGTTTTACTAAATATCACCCTAATTAATTATTATAAGTCATTTAAGTAGTAAAAAATTAATAATATTTAATAAAAAATGTCAAATAGATATAAAAATGATAAATTAATTCTTGATATTTTAAATTAACTTGACGTCTTATATGAGGTCTACTTAATTTTTTTTCATGAGTATTTTTTGTAGTTATTTTGCTATATCACTTCTAATTAGTTGTTGTAAGTCATTTAAGACACTTATGCTTCGCTGCTTCAATTGTGATTTTACTATATCACCCCTAATTAATTATTATGGCCTCCTAAGTATTGTTTCACTTAAATTGAAATAGAAAAAATATTATAAATCACAATAATTAAAAATTTAAATTATTTAAAAAATATAATTGCCTATCAATGACACAAAACTTTGGACAAGGAGAGTAACATATATTATTCAAAAATTACATAAAAAGTAGAGAAAATGGCCAAAAGACCGTCCAAGCTTTACCTCAAATCTCAATTACACACTTAATCTTCACGGGAGTCCTATCACTCCCCTGATTTATTTTTTCATGTATTTATTACCCCCCCAAATGCTGAGCTGGCAACATAAACCAAATCATAATTCCTTCGTATTTACACACGCCGGTCCCACATCTTCCAGGTCATTTCCCTCCTAAAACGTAAATGGACCCATTATCACCCTTTCAACTTCCTCTCTCCTCTCTCCTCTCTCTCCTATCTCTTCCTTTCTTCCCTTGATGAATTTTCTCCCACCTTTACATACAAATTTAGCCTTTTTAGTTTGTGAATCTTCTGTTACTGATAAAGTTTTGTGAATCTTCTGTCATCGATTGTAGCATTAACTTAGTAGAGGTAGTCGCTTTTTTTCTAAACTATTGTCATTGTTAATTATGGTTTTCCCTAAGCATATAGTGACTGTGACTGCTTAGGATGTGAAAATTGATTTGTGTTTCTTGCTAAAAAAGTTGTCCAAGTGTTCAATTAACAACATATTAAGTTCTTAAGGATATCTCTACTTAGGGTTTTTGTTAATGTTTTAGTGAGTTCATTAAAAATTAGGGCTTTTTTAGGATTTACTGTTAATCTGACAAATAAAGCAATAAATTGTGTGTGGTAGCATGTGCATGTAACTATTTTGTTGTTTAGGTGTTCAATTTGTATTGAAGTAGAACAATTTTCATGTAATCAATTTTTATCTTTCTCATCTTAGTCGCATAATGTGATATAAATTTATGTTTTTCTTCATTGTTTAAGCATGATGTATTGTATTAAAGTTTGTTGATGCTTGATTTTCGATCTTTGTCTTATTTGAGTGTTTATTGTCATCAGGTCAAACATGAGTAATTTTACTTTGATTATCATAAGATAGTACCATGGTAGAGTATTAGATTTAAGTAGTGGAGAATCGATTTACAAAGGTGGAAAAATTATAGAATTCTTAGATGTTGATGTTGACAAGATGTCATATTTTGAATTGAGAGACTATATACGAAAATTAGGATATAGCACAACATGCACCTTTAGTATTAAACCACCTAATAGTGGCATTTTGGTAGATGTAGATAATGATATGGATATTTTTGAAATGATGTATTTCTTAGAAAATGGAGATGGAGTGGATGTATTTGTCAAGCATTTAGTGGATGAACCAATTGTTGTGGACCCCCTAATATTCTTAGAAAATAGAAGTCTTGAGAATATGGAGGAATCTGGTGCATCTTTTGATAATAGGCCTAAATTTATGGTAAGTGAGGACCATATAAATGAGAAGAACCTTTTTACTTCTTTTTGAAATTCACCCCCTTGCACTACCACACCTCATTTCACTACTGCAGATAGTGCTATTGCATATAGTGCTTCAGCACCTACTGCTGCACCTAGTGTACCTATATCTATATTGCACTTAGTATTGCTATATCTACTGCTGTTCCACCTAGTGCTGCTGCAGCTAGTGTTGCTTTACCTAGTGCTGCTGCAACTAGTGTTGCTACAGGTAGAGCTGCTGCAGTTGATGATATAGATGTTGGTCCTGCTGGAAGTGATTTCTCAGAAGAAGAAGTAGAGGGTTCTGATTACTCTACCGAGGATAGTGTTGAATCAGAAGGAGAATTAGTTGGAGATGATGATAATAAAGAGTATGGAGTGATGTACATGAGGAGGTTAAGATGTTGAGAGCTGAAAAAGGAAGTTTCAAAGTAGGAAAAGAAAAGAGAGAGTACCAGCTAACAATGCAGAGGTACCAGTAGGTGAAGCAGGACCAGATCTAGGGTTTGATGACACTAAAACAGGTAAAGTAAGTCATGAAAGAAGGCTGGGTGGTGATGAGCATTACTTTACAAGTTCTGATGAGGGTGGTTTTGAGTTAGATGAAGATGATTGTTGTGGTGATAAAGAACATGATGTGCTTGCATATGGTAGGGCAAGATCTGTTAAGTTGTTAAGAAAAAAAAAGGCCAACAACTCAGAAAATCATTCATGACCCAACTGTAAAGGAAATTGTTTGGCAGTTGGGTATGGTGTTTAAAGATGTGAATGAATTTAGAAGAGATGTGACTAAATATGCAGTAAGAAAGAAGGTTTCTGTGGAGAAGTGGGTGAATGAACCAAAAAAGGTTAGAGTTAGATGCAAGGATAGTTGTCCATGGCTTTTATATGCAGGTCTTGACAACACCACAAATGACTTCATCATAGAAACTTACATTCCTAAGCATACTTGCAACAAAACAACCAGAAATTATTTGTGCAATGCAAAATTTTTAGCTGAAACCTTCAGAGAGAGAATAATTGAGCCGCTAAATATAAGGGTATTTAATTTGCAAGAGTTGTTAATAAAAAATTCAAACTATATGTTGGTAAGACTACTGTGAGAAAAGCAAGAACTAAAGTGTTGAAAGATATCATGGGTGATCATGCTGTGAAATTTGGAAGAATTCTAGACTACAAGGATGAGCTACTGAGGACAAATCCAAGGACAAGTTGTGTTGTTAAACTTGGTGAGGCTAATGAAGAAGGTAAACCAAAATTCCTGAGTTTCTACATCTGTTTTGATGCTTTGAAGAAGGCATGGGTACATTGTAGGAAGTGTATAGGTTTAGGTGGTTGTTTTCTTAAAGGAGTTTGTAAAGGGAAATTGTTAGTTGCTGTTGGAAAATATGGTAATAACCAGATGCTGCCACTTGCTTGGGCAGTAGTTGAAAAGGAAAACACAAACACATGGAGTTGGTTTGTTAGGTGCATAAAGGATGACCTAGGACTTGGAGAAGAAAAAGGTCTCACATTGATTACAGATACGCAGAAGGTATGTATTCTATATTATGTGTACTTATTTTTCTAATTTAGCCAATTAAATGTAATTATGTAGTAATTTTACCTTGTTTTATTGCATGTTTTGTATTGTAGGGACTGTTTACTGTAATTAAGCAGGTGTTACCTCAATCTGAGCGTAGAAGATGTGCAAGACACATCTAAGCTAATTGGGCTAAGAAATAGAGAGGTCTTCAAAGAAGAAAACAATTTTGGAGGATAGCCAAAAGTACATTTGAGTCTCAATTGAGGAAAAACATATAGAAGATAAAGTTGCTTGGTCCTGCAAAAATGATTGATGACTTAATGTACTTCAACATTAATTACTGGTGCAGGCTTTACTTCAACACTGAAGTGAAATATGATTCTGTGGATAATAATATGTAAGTCTCTTACTTTGTTATATCATTTGTAAATTATGAGTCATTGATATATGTTGATTCTTAAACTTTTTTATCCTTCCCTGTAGCCTGGCATGCCTAGCAGTAAGATATACTCTACTAGTCAAGCAAAGGTGGTAAGATCAGCTGATGTAACTGGTGACATTGGTTATACACCAAGTAGTACCAGTAAATTAAAATGAAATGGAAAATCAGCAATCTCAATAAGAAAACAACAAGAACTTAAAGAGAATAGAAGAAAGAAGAAAGTGGGAAGTAGTTCAAACCATCCAAGTCAAAATACCGCTTGTTCACAGTCCAACATGCCATGGAAATTGTAGTGCTATTGATGTATTTTAATCACTGTTTTTAGTTAGTTCAATTAACATGAAAATAATTTTATTTTGGTGTTGGAAAACAATTTAAGCACTATATTTTGTTGACTAATGTTGCCTAATGGTTAGGCATTATGAATGTGAATATATTTTGGTATGAATGATGATGTATGAAGTTGGAATGTTTTGTTGATGAATGTTGTCATTAGGCATTATTGTTGTGTTGTTTAAATGGTGCTGATGTTGCTATAATGTTAACATAACATTACATTACACTATGTAAGCATAAAGAAAAACATAGCATTAGAACAGAGCTTTGCCTAAACAATATTATCATTACACCAGTTTGTACGTTTAAATGACAACAACACAATACACAACTTTGCAAGTGTAAATAATAACAGTGCAACAACACAAGACACAACAAGTGTAAAAAATAATATAGCAGCAATACAGGACATAATTTTGTAACTGTAAACCATAACATAGCAGCGACACAAGACACGATTTTGTAAGTGCAAACAATAACATAGCAGTAGCACAACAAACTTCAGAAATACGACTACACAAAAACAAACATATAAAGTACGACTAGGCAAAAGACAACATAACATAATCTGATATATTTAGAGAGAGGTATACAAAATTTACACCATATTAGACCAGATCTAGCAACTACTTTCAGTTTATTTGTTGCTGATGAACATAACAACAACAAAAATTGAAATACATAAAAAAATCTTCCTATTGAACCTACACCTTCTCCATCTTTCACTACGCCTCTTCTTCCATGTCAAGTTATCAATTTGGACCTGTTTAAGCCATAAGTCTTCTTCCAACTCATTGATTTTGTTCACCAATAATGGAATAATAAAATTTGATCTTGGATCCACTTTTTCTTTGTCCCTCCATAGAAAAAAATTATATTTTTGAGACTGAAAATTTTTGTCGAAATCAGTACATTAATATAATTTAAATATAAAGTGACAGCAAAATACAATGCAAAATACATACACCATAGTAGTGGCAAGACCAAAATCTTCTTTCCGAATTTGACTTCGACCATGAAGTTTGCAAGTCAAGCAAAATACCATGTTTACATCTCACAACAGCATTGAGCATTGGGTCTGATTCATCCATACAAAGCTTATTCAATTTTGAATTTGTCATTTCATGAAATCCAACAAAATCTATCATCAAATTACAAATCCTAAATTAAGAGTTGAACCAAATTACAAAACAAAACTCCAAGAATTCAAGTAGAAAATGGGATTAAAAGCTAAAATATAGGTTAAAGAAATAAAATAAAAAAAATAGAGCAAGATGAAGGCAGATGATGGACAAGGAGAATAGTGATATAAAGAAGAGGAAGAAGACTGTTGGAAGAGAGAGTAAGACAGAGAGTCATTTTTCATGATTTATTTCATCAAAAAATCAATTAATGATGTGTATAAGGCTAAACTCTTACTTTTGGAGTTGTTGGGACTGAACCAACGCGCCTAGAGGGGGTGTTCTCACCTTCTGTGCCAGTTCAGCATTTGAGGGGGGTAAAAAATACATGAAAAAATAGATCCGGGGGGGGGGGGGGGGGGGGGATAGGACTCCCGTGAAGATTAAGTGTGTAGTTAGGATTTGAGGTAAAGCTTGGATGGTCTTTTGGCCATTTTCTCTAAAAAGTATTATAAATTACAATAGTTAACAACTTAAAATATCTAAAAATAATTTAATCTGTTATATATTTTAAAAAAATATGTAAAATAACATAAATCACAATAATATAAAATATTTGATTGACTCTTGAAATTATATTAGTTTCACTTAAATTGGAATAGAAGAAAAGTATTATAAATCACAATAATTAAAAACTTAAAATTATTTTTAAAATATAATTGGCTTTCAATGCCACAAAAGTTTGGACAAGAAAATTAATATATATTATTTAAAAATTATATAAAAATATTATAAATTACAATTGTTAACGGGTCAAAATTATTTTTCCTCCCCAACTTTGTCTTAAAAATCAAATTTCCCCCTCAACTTTGAACAATAATCATACTCCCCCCTTTATCCTAATTGACTTTTTAAAATAGAAATTTCTATTTTACCCTTTATCATCAATTTTCTTATTCTTTTTTTTTTTTAACTTCTTTAAAATCATCATATTTTCATTTTAAAAAAGATCCATATAACAAAATTTTCATAAAAACATAAACATTATCTTCTAGAAAAAAAGTAAGAAATACTAATTAAGTATATAAGCTAATGATGATCTATATGAAGTAAATTAGCATGATGAGAAAATTAGTTTTATTAATAATAACCAAATCTATAATATTTATTTTACCAGTGAAAATAATAAGTAATACTAATTTTATAAACATATTTCAATGCAGAAAATACAAATAATAAATGAAAGCGATAAGCCTCTAGTACCACTCCGAAACTATGGTCAAAGTTGTTACGACACACTCCAACTTCACAAGGGTCCTACTATCCCCTGAACTCAAATTTAGCGTATTTTGTCATTTTCTGTGCTAATGTGGCACCTTTATTACATAAAATGGAGCCCACATCAAAGGTGTCACGCCATCTAAAATGATTGACAAAAGGTATTACGTTAGCTAAAAAGAGTGATAAAAATATGCTAAAATGTAGTTTAAGGGATAATAGGAACCCCATGAAGTTGACGTGTGTCGTAGCAAATTTGGTCATAGTTCGGGGGTACTAGATGTTTTTCTAGAATAAAAATAAGGTCAAATTTTAAAGATTATATTTATTTATATAAATTATAAAATATGAATACTCTATTAATGACAATCACAACTTATTTACTGATATAGACAATAGATAATATCATTTCTTATCACTTGATTCTCATACTAAAAATAGATGTTTTAATTTATCTGCTCAATTTGTGAAATCAAGAAAATTGTATTATGTTTTTTCTTCTACCCTTTAGTGTTAAATAACTATATAAAGTAGCTGTATAGATAAATTTAAAGTTTCAAATTATCATTAATAAGTTAATTTAGCAATATACCTCTAAGTAAAATTTTCTTAAGGATTGTGTTATATCAACAAAAAGTTAAGTAATATGAAACAAATTTAGTAAGAGAGTGATAAAACATGAAAATATACGCACATGCATGTACATACATATGTATATATACACACTTAGGGGTGGGTTGTTTGGAAACAAGTTATTCCGGGATTAGTTATCACAAAATAAGTTGTACTAACATGTATGTGTGATAACTTATCTCATCCTTGTGGTATAAATGGTGCGACAAATAATTTTGAGACTACCTAGTACATCTAATTAAACGCAAGATAAATAATCATGAACTTTATCTCTGAATTATTATAATTATGCCTCACACCAAATGACTCTTTAATACATATAATACTAAAATAACGTTCTTAAAAAATAACATTGAATTTTGTGATAAATTTATAAAAAAGTATTAATTTGCTTATAAAGTTAATAAACTTAAATAAAATGCTACAAATATCTATGTTAAAAAAATATTCATTACATATAATATAAAAAGATATTACATAAATATAGGATTAAAATTATAAGGACAAAATAGATATTGCATGGGATAAAGGAAAGAGTATGATTATTGTTTAATGTTGAGGGGGAAGTTTGATTTTTTAATCAAAGTTGGGGGGTGAAAATGATTTTCACCCATTGTTAAAACATTAAATTATCTAAATACATATTAAAAGTATGACTGATTATCTAAATTCTATTAGTGTCACATAAATTGAGACAAAAAATAACAAATATTGAACTCGTACTAGATCCTGGATGAATCTTAGAATGTATATGCAATTCTTTTTTTTTCCAAACTTTTGTTTAAATATATCAATATAGAAAAGACAAGTTCTAATACAACACATTAAACAGTGTATACGAAATTATGTTAGCATAAATAATACCAGCATTACTAATATAAGCATTATTAATGCAAATATTACTAATACATTTTATTCAAAATTATTTTTATACACTCTAACAAATGGCTTCTACGTTTCAATGGAAGGGACATATACAAAAGCAAAGTTTGATAAAACATTTACAGAAGTATGTTTTATCGTGTTCTCAAAGTCAAATAACTTAAATTAATATGACAGATGGTAACTTAGCATTTTTTTTTTTTTTTGTAATTTTAAAACACTTAAAAGTTTAGATTTAAAATATTAGTTTAATGTAACTTCAAATAACAAGTTGATAAATAAAAGAGAATGAGAAATGAAAGCAAAGGAAGTTTATGTCGGCTTATTGGGGAAATACAATGAAATTTTGAGTTATTAATTGCAACACCCATGTGATGTAATATGCAATGACTAGATAATACTTTATTTTTTTCAATAATTAGTCTCTATTTTATACAATAGGTGCCAAGTCTTATGTATTAATTTTAATCTTATATTTTATACGTAGCAAATCTCAGTTATATGACTAAAGATCTAAACTTCAAAATGCATTGAATTTTGCTATTTATATGAGTAAGTTATACATAATTATCTTGTGATATAATTTGACTTCTTAAAAAATACTATCAAGTAGTTAATATGTTTTGTGTATTCATATTTTTATAATTCATAATTGAAATTGGCATCAATCTAATTTATGGTACATAATCAAAATATCTTAATGTTGGACTCTTGCTAACACGGGTCATGCTTCTCTAGTATATATATATATATATATTTGTTTTAATAAGATCTGGTGACGTGAATGACCCGACCAATTTGATTTTGCATTGTGAAGTTTAGAGTTCTCTATCAAATAAAACTGTATTTCAAGACTTTTTTCTTAAGGTGGACGAACTTCTACCATTTCACTATACGTTTTGATAGTAAATTTTATATTTCCTCCTTTTCAAAACTAATGGTCTACTTTCTTTTTAGGTCATTTAAGAAATATTCTTGCTTTTTTAAATAACACTTTAATTTCAACTTCCAATGCCACGTGGAAATGATATTTTGATAAGTTTGATGTAGCTTTTATTTATGATCACAAAAATCAATTTTTTTTTTTTTATTAATTAAACTTTATGCCCATCAAAACGTGTCATTTTGTTTAAAACAGGGGAGTACTCAAAATATTATTGTTGAACATAACCTAAAAGAAGTTACATCGTCACATGTACTATAGAAAAGTTGAAGGGAAATGATTCTGTATCCTTATGATCAAAGACGACCACACCTCTTTTCTCATCGGCGAACACTAAACCCTAGCAAATACTGTCACACTTCTTATGGTCGTTTCGGCCACTGGTCAGTCCCACAAGACTGACCAGGTATACTCTCTCACTTCCTCTGATGTGTTTCTGGCTTTATATCACCCAAGTTCACCCCAAAAACAAGACAATCCTAAAGTTTTGCCTAACGACCCTAGCAATATGCCAATCGTTGAGAATAATATGCAACAACAAGCTTCATGCAGTGATGACAAAATGAAGGAAAAGGTTAAGTACTCAGATCTAATGAAAAGTTCAGGGCTTTCCAGCACTCAAGGTAGTAAAGGTGTAAAGGTTGATCCAATTACAATCAAACGAATTTCCTACAACTAGAATATGTATCCGCATTCGGCAAGATGCGTGGATAATAATAAAATATAATAAAATCTAAACAAATAATAAAAAGTATATGAAAGTATTTCTTACTTCTAATTCATATCTGATAATGTTAACCCTTTTTAGATTATGAATATTTTCTATATGTTAGCTTTAGTTAGTTAAGATTTCTACATAGCCGAATTAAAATTTTTATTGCGCATCAGTGATGATCAGTTTAAAATCATGTGCATCTCACGTATCCTAAACTAGTATATATAAATTATAAAATACTTTAAGAAGTTAGAACACTATTCCAACTCAAATTTCATTCAAATTTAAATTTAAATAACATATCAATTTATTAAGAGAAAATAAGTTTATTACTCTTTTTTATTTTGTAAATACACTACATATTTTTCTTATAATTTATATATTTGAATTAAAATAAATATTTGATAACAATGAGATTACTCCAAAAGGATTTTATAGTAAACGAAATCTAAACAAAAGAGGACCTTGTTTATCCTTTCTATTTCTTTTCCCCCACGTTTTTCTTTTTCTCTTTTTCCATTTTAGCTTCTTTTGTTTGTTTGTTAAAAAGGTTTTTTAACAAAAAAAATCATAAAATTAAAATTAATCTACACCATTCTCCTAAAAATTAAGGGGATCTTTCAGAAGTAACTACACTTTGCTGTAAAATTCACCTTCTATAGTTATATTTTACATGATTACTATTTATAGTCACTGTATTCAATTTACGCCCGTTGTATTCGATTTATAAATAGTCTGTATTCATATAAAATCTAAATATATACTTGTTTAACTGCTGTATTCACTTTTACTCAGTGATCTGTATTAATAAAAAACATAAATACACTACATATTTATTCTCGCCAAAAATACTACCATTTTTTTTCTTTTTCATTTTTTATATTTTTTCTTTTTCGTGTTTTTCTCATTTTTTCTATTTCTATTTTTTTTGTTTTTTTTCTTTCTTCTATCTATAACTTCTATTTCTCGTTCTTCTTTTCTTTTCTTCTTTGATTTTTTTTTGTTTTATTTTTTTACTTATTTTCTTTATCATTTTTTTGTTCTATTTTATATTTTTTGTATTTTCAAAAAATAGGACTACTCGAGCACAAGGCATGGATGATAACGTAAATACCACAATTGTTTATCGTATTTGTAGTCACACCGTCATTTATATTTTTGTATTCATTGATGCAACTGTATTTTTATTTGTATTTAAAGTTCGCGCTTGTATTTCTATTTTGTAGTTCGTATTTATATTTGTATTTTATAGTTCACACTTGTATTTGTATTTGTTAGTTTGCACCATCATTTATATTTTATATAATTCACACTTGTATTTTAAAGAACTGTTTTATATTTGTATTTTATAATTGACTGCATAGTATATTGGATTATATTTATGTTATGGTTTTATTGTATTTGTATATTTAGATTATATTTGTATTTGTATTCTATTTTCGTTGATGCCTTTTTATTTTTAAAGAATTATTTTGTATCTGTATTTGTAAGTTGATTGCATATTGTATTTAGCCGTGATTATGTATAATTTATCATTTATATTTGTATACAAACAAGTGAATGCATTAATTGTATTTTCTTGATTCTAAAATATATAAATATGTAATGTATCATTTGATACAAATGTACTGTTTTGTATTTGTATGTCAAAATTATCATTTGTATTTGTAAATAAACAAATATCACCTGATACAAATACGATTACAAATAAATGAAATAAATAATTTTATAAATACAAAAATAATTTGTATTTCTATATATTGTATTTGTATAAAAATTTAAATTGTATTTATTTGTGTCAATAAATACAAGCAAGTATTCGTAGAAACAAAATCAATCCTTCCTTTTCAATAATTAAAAAATACAAATGATAGTTCACACTGGTATCTGTATGTTATAGTTCGCATTTTTATTTGTTTTTTATAGTTCGCACTTATATTTGTATGTTATAGTTCCCATTTGTATTTATATTTTATAGTTCGCATTTGTATTTAGGTTTGCTAGTTCGCACAAATGAAAAGGAGAAAAAATTGGAAAAAAAAGAAAAAAAAAGAAGGAGCAAAAATGAGAGAAAAAATACAAAAAAAGAAGGAGAGTAATAGATAATAGAGAAAAAAAATAAAAAAAGAGAAAAAAGAACGAGAAAAAATAAAAAGGGGAAAAAAGAAAAAAGAAAACGAAAAAGAAAAAGGTGAAAAAAGAAAAAAGAAAGAAGAAAGAGAAAACCAAAAAATGAAGAAAGAGATTGAAAAATGAAAAAAAGGAGAGTAATAGAAAATAGAGAAAATACATAAGAGATACTATGAATTGTAATTAAGAATAATTAATCGTCACGAGGGGCTATGAATTGTAATTAATTAAAACTTAGGCTAAATAGGGTAATTATGAGTCTATGTTTGCTAAGTTATGTAGTTATCCCTAAAATTAATAATATATATAAATTATTATTATTAGTAGCATTATTATTATTATTATTGCTAATAATACTACAACAACTATTATTATTTTTCCCATTACGTACTCCTATTTTTTTAAATTATTATTACTACTTCAACGTGCTACCCTTACTACATTATTATTATTATTATTATTATTATTATTATTATTATTATTATTATTATTATTATTATTGTTGTTGTTATCATATCTTTATCTTCATTTAATATGTAGATTAAATGTATTCAAATGAAAGATATAGGTTTATGAAATAGTAGAATTCATTTTATATATATATATATATATAAAGCTTTCTTTTTAAAAGGATAATGTATTTTCAAATTCAAATATTTTTATTTTTTCAATTCTAATCTTTAATTACAATAAATTGTCAACTTTTTTTTTAAAACTATCACGTGCTTCTCCGTAACTTGCTATTTCGCTAATTGTGGTGCTTCGTCCTACGCTTTATAATATATTTTATTTAACATTTGAATATTGTTAAAACATTGAAAGGGATAAATTTAGGAATAGTAAAACTTCATTTAAAACTCTTCAATATTAGGTTTCTAATTTTAATTTAATGGTAATTTTGTTTTTAAAAAATCATAATATTTTTAAATTCAAATTTCTCTATTTTTTAATTTAAAAATTTTATTACATTATTATTAACCTTATCTTAAAACCTTCAATTGGCTTTATCCTAAAACTGTCATGTGGCTTCTCTAATAACCTACCACTTGGCTTTTCCTAATGCTTTTGGTTTTGCTTATATGTGTGTGTGTATATATATATATAACCTGTCACACCTTTGAGATCCTTCCTCCCCAGTCCGAGAAGGATATGAATATTTTACCCAAAGATTTCACGTTGAATTGCGAATTGGAAGAAATTAGCTTATATAGGATAAATATTTGAATCACTTTGTGAAAAATCAAAAGAAAAATTAATGAGGTTTTCTACCTCCACTGAATTTGTCATGGTGCCCTTAGCAACCACAGAATGAGAAGATAATGCGTGGCTTGAGGCCTCCATTTGTGAAAACATGTTTTGGAAGATATGAAAATCTCTCAGATAATCCCTTCTATTGGTATCTGTCATGCTGGATGGATCTTTCAGACCCATAAGTAAGCGTCATTATTTAAAATTTTCTTCTGTCCAGGGGACAGACGCTGTTTGGGCTAACTGAGTCTCTTTTTCTTCTTTGTCGACTAAATCAGTCCATTTCTTGGTGTTGGAAATTGAGATTGGATTTGCATTTGATTGCATCATAAAAGATTGAGGTAATCCCGACATGACATAATCAGCTGGGGTTTGATATCTTGGCTGATTTGTGTCAGCCACTATATTTGGGAGTTGCTTTGGTGCAACTGAAGTTTTTCGTTGTAGGGTAACAACTTTTTTGGTGGTTTCTTTTGGAGGTGGAAGAGCCGAAATTTGTGGAGGTGTAGGTTCTTTTTTCTTTTTTCTGGGCATCTTATCTTTCTTGCAAGAATTCTCTGGTAAGAAAATATGGTATAGAGTTGGAGCTCCCTTTGATATATTCAATATCAAAATAAAAAATAGATAAAATTGCCTGCCACTTAGCAAACATATGTTTAGAGGCAAGGTTTTGTACATCCTTTTGTAAAACAGATTTCGCAGCTTTACAATCAATCCTTAGTAAAAATTTTTGGTTTAACAAATCAGCTTGAAATTTGGAAATGCATAACGCAGTTGTTAAAATTTCTTTTTAGATAGTTGGATAATTTTGTTGAGCTTTATTCCAATGTTTGGATGCAAATGCAACTGATATTCCTTATCATTTCTCCTTTGTTTTAAAATGCCACCATAACCGATGTTTGATTCATCTGTTTCAACTATTTTGAATGCATAGGGATCGAGGAGGGAAAGGAAAGGAGGTCTTTTGCCTTTAATTTGATTTCCTTGACTACATTTGTATGGATTTGAGTCCATGGAGGAGGAGGTTTTTTCAACCTATCATGGAGAGGTTTTAATAGATTGTTGAGCCCTGGAATAAAATTGGCTATATAATTAACACTTCCTAAAAATTATTGAAGTTGAGTTTTATCAAGAATTTGATCAGGAAATTTGTCAGCGATATGAATGGACCGTTGAATTGGGGTAACATTGGCTCTGATACCAAGTACACGGAAGCGAATCTCCCTAAAATATAGAGGGTACGGGGAAAGAGGGGAAGGAAAGAAAGATAGTTAATGAATACTGAAATATAAGTTATGCAAAGTACAATAAATAAATTAGGCGGCAAGGCCGACCATATGTTGATGATGAAACTAACTAAATGAAATGAAGGAAGTACAATAAATAAATTAGGCGGAAAGGCCGACCATATGTTAATGATGCAACTAAGAACACAAATATGAAAATTAAATTTTAATATTAATATCAAAAATAAATTTAAAGATTACAAAGAGAGAGAGAGAGAGAGAGAAAACTCTAATAAAGTATTCTAGAGAGAGAGAGAGCTTTTTCCAAAGAAAATAATGTGTTCTCCTCAAGAAGAGAAGTGGGCTATTTATAGCCAAAATATATTACAGTGAAAGTTCTATAGTAACACCTTCAATTAACGCTACAGTGTTTCTACAGTGAGCTATAGTAACATCCACCATAATTGAGCTACAGTAATATTGACTATAATTTTTCAGCAATTGGTTGTTGATGTCATGCATGACATCAATGTTTTGATAACTCCTTGATGATGTCAATTTGATGTCAAATTGATTGAATCTCTTCTTCATCATCCATGTCTGATTTTGCAGTTGACTATTGATTGTTGGGAATTCTAGCTTTGATTTGTTGGAGAATTTTTTCCACTTATTGAATAAAATCTCCTTGGCTACCTGACTTAGCCAATTGTGCGGCTGCAATTGATTTTTATTGTAGAAATGAGATTGGGCAGCGTCTGTTGGGGTCAGACATCCAGGATTGCTCCAAAACCATTTTTCTACTTCCGGTACGTAAACTTCTATCGGATTCCAATTCTTGTACCATTCACAATTTCCCTAGAGAGCTAACCATGGAAGTACCTTGTGCCCTTCTGGTTTGTGAAAGACAATTTTTCATGAAAATAGCCAAGGAATATGAAACCTGTGGAAAAATTATAAAAGCAAAGGAATTTGATGATCATCATGAAGTCTTTGGGTAAAAAATTCATATACTTCTTGGACTAGGGGAGGGAGGAGCTCAAAGGTGTGGCCATAAATTAGACACCACTGGTGTAGAAACCACTGAGAAAATTTTGAAGCTAGTTGCTTCCCCCAGAGTAAAAACCAAGAATGTTTGTTAGTTTTGTTTTGGAAGGTGAATGCATTCATCCACTCTCTTTGATAATCAAAATAATTATAATATTGGGGGTCAAAAGCTTCAGTAAGATTTCGATATTTTGCTGGATGCGTAACCCACTCTTTTGGTGAGATGATTTTATTAATCCACACCGTGGTATGGGTAACATAAGATTGAGTTTGTTTGTCTTTATGGGTTTTGAACAAACAGGATTTGGTGTCTGTCAGTATGAATTCATAAAACTTCTGGGTATAGGCAGGAGTTTTTGGGATAAAATTTTCTGCAGGGCTAAGTATTTGCTTAGCTACATCTTGGGGGTTGGAGTGCCAATACTCAACTTCGATTTAGATTATTAGTAAAACATTATCATTTTTGAAATATATTGGATCATCTAAAGAAGATCCTTTACTGGAAGAAATTGGCTGTGGGTTAGATGAGGAAATTGGCTTGTACAGGTTACCCTCTATATATGTATGTATGTATGCATGTATGTATGTATGTATGCATGCATGTATGTATGTATTAGGTTAACCGCACGTGCCTCGCATGTGTAATCTTTGATTATTTAAAATTAGATGATTTTGTCTATTATGAAAATTTTTAATGAAGTGCAAAAAATTCAAATCACTTCTCAAAGATGTTTCACACTTCAATATAATAATGTAATAACATATATTTTATTATAAGCATATTTATATTTTACCTCCAGAAGTTTTTAAGTGGTTGCTGGATCATCACTTTTACGGTTGTCATACATTATCTCTTCCTTGCTGCTAGGGCTAAAAGAGATGCATCGATTTAAATTATATTTGTAGTATGATTTTTGCTTTACTATATTTAAAATCTTTTCTTATTTAAAGTTACATCTTTAGAAAATCTTTGATTACATACTTCTTACTTACTTAAAACTTTTAAAAATTTTGTACTTATTGTATTTTTCTTATTCTAACATTTTCATATTTATTTCAAGATTTTCCGAATCTTCTTAAAATCAAGTTTAATTATTTAGAATTCTTAAACTAATAAAAAACATATTAAACTAATGAAAAAGGTATTAGTTGTCATTAATTGTGATGACTTCTAATAAGAAAAGATTTTACTATAAATATTTAATTAATTTTTAACTCTTAAATATTAGGAAAATAGTGAAAAGATTATTTTATCTAAAGTAGAGACTTTTAATGAAGGACAAAAATTTCAAACAATATTTTTAAGGCCCTTCACACTTTTAATATATTATAGATAATGGCATTCCATGTGTTACATAAGAGTTTTGGAAACACACTTTAAAAAACTAAATGTAACATTTAGTGTCAAGTTTTAAAAAATGTAGTTGATAGCTACATTTATGATGCCATCCATTTGACTTTAAAAAACCATCCATACCTACCATACAAGTTTTTAACTTTACACTTTAGTCCCCTCACCTCATCCAACAACTATCCAATATTTTCCCTCATTTTTCATATTTTTATTTTTAATTAAAAAAATTATCCAAGAAGCCACTAAAAGCTTCCTCTTTTAACTACTTTTTTTTGATTCCGGTGACTGTTTTGGCGAAATCTTCCTTCTCACAACAAAAAATCTCCATTCTTGGTTATTGTCTCCATTGTTGTTCCATCTTTTTAATAAAAATTACAAAAAATATTTTTCCACCATTTTTACTAGCTTGGAAAGCTTTCCAAATTCACTCAATTCCTCGTTATTAGATAGATTTTGATAGTTTAGAAGCCCTACATGTACATTTCTCCATCCCTGAGCTAAGAGGGAATTGATTATTTCCAAATCCGTTCATTCATGTTTTTTTACGGAGGTTTCCACATCAGTCATTAACTAATTATAGACCGATACCTTAATCTATTATCGGTAAGTGTGGTCTATAATGGAGTAGCTAAAGTAATTATTATCGGTGGTGATTATATGGGTGTGTAGGAGGAGGCTCTCAAATATTGAAATTGAAAATCATCTAGTAAGGAGACAATGCCCATCCCGCTGCATCGTAACGGTTCATACGGCAACATGGTTTGAAGTGTAATTGAGAGCGGAGAATTAGATTGCGAGCCAAGCGACGTAGTAATCAACTATTTACTGAATGAAAGGGGGGAAAATGCATCCTACAATCATAAAGAATAATAGGCAGGTGTCCTTGTACATATTGGATATCGCTATCAATAGATCTAGGCCATTACTGAAGGTAAATGTAATCACAAAGTCTCCGGTAACCCCGCTACCACACCCAACAGTTGAGAAGATAATTCAGTTGAGATGAGAGCTTGGGTGTTCATACAATGGATACGAAAGATTATTTAATGGAATTGAAAGATCCCAAATTATTTCAAGAAAAGTAAGAAGAGTGTGGATAAGGATCACAACCTAACTACACCCTTTTCAATGAACTAATTTCCAAATAGAACAAACATTTAGTAGCAAAAAGGAGCCAAATTTTTTGTTAGACGTAATATCAGTGAAAAATTATTTTGATTATGATACGTTGAAGAGTTTTATCAAATACTTCAAGGTGAAATGTGTATCTCCTAGTTGTGCGTGGATGTTGGGGGCGAGGAAGTATGAATGCACAAATAGATTTTTCATTTACAAATACATCGGTGATCACACTTGCAGCGTCGAACACACCACGTGCAGACGTACAAAAATCATGGTCAAAGTCATTGCATCACAATGGTAAAGATCTGGACACTAGAGAGATTCAGAGGATTGTTTTCAAGAACTTTGGTAGTCCAGGCTATTGGAAATATTGGATGGAGGATCTGATCGCCAAATAAATTATTTTGAGGGACATTGACCTGCCAGCTTTTTTCTACATAATTGACACTATTAATGTTGACTCTACCTATTCTATTACGGTGAATAGGGATAATTGTAGGTTATGTACCACTTTTTAGCCTTAGGTGCTTGCATTAGGGGATTCACCCACCCGAGAAAGGTTATTGTGGTGAACAATACTCATTTACACGGTAAGTACGAGGGCATGTGCTAAGTGCAGTTGCACAGAATACAGAGAACCATGTTTATCCGATTGATTTTTGGGTTGTTTACAAGGATAATGATGTGTCTTGAAAATTCTTCTTTGAAAAGTTGAAGTCTATAGTAGTCGATGAACCTGATTTGTGATTTATCTCTGATAGGCACAAGAGCATTGCCAATGATCTTGCAAGGGCTTACAACCATGCTCATCATGGGTATTGCATAAGGAACCTAGGTGAAAATCTCTAGGTAAATCACCAATGTGGATATTACTTCTATCTATCCTACCACGCGGCAAAGGCATATTATTTTGAGGAGTTTAACGACTATTTTGAGAAATTCAAGAACTATTGTGCTAAGGTAGCCTTTTTCCAAGGGCATGAACTTGGTTTCCCTAGAAACAAGTATGTAATACCCCATATTTCCCTATCTTAATTTAACTCTCAGTACATGAGTAATCCTATATAAGATTTTTAAAATACTAAGGATTTTCCAGTTTAGAGCCTGCTATTGCGTAGGAAATTCAGTCAGCTTTCTAGTGATATAAAATTTTCCCAAATCCGATACCCGGGTAAAGAGTTATAACATTTGTAGTAAAATAGTGTACCACCTGGTACTTCACCGCGTCGCGCTAAGGGTTCATATGGCAATTGTCATTTTCTAATGTGCCATCGTGATCCCACCGTGATTCGCCAAGGGCCATTTTCCTAGTTGTCAAATTCCAGTAAGGCTCCGTGATGGTGCCGCATCGCGCCAAGAGCAAATTTTCCAGTCTTCTATTTTTACACAGTGCTAGCCACATTTCAGTGGCTTACTGCGATGCCACAGCATCACGGTGAGGCCCAAAATTGGGCATCCAGTGATGAAAATTTTAATTATTCCTAGGGGTAATTTGGTATTTTTCTATGGTCCTAATCAGTCTAAACACAAAATTAAACCCCTAAATAACCTATTATATCATTATTTACCCACTTTCTCTCAAGATTAAAACATTCTATCTCAAAGAGGGCAAAACTCTAGTTTTCAAGAAATCAAGAACAAACTCAAGAATTCC
Source organism: Capsicum annuum (assembly GCF_002878395.1). NCBI lineage: Eukaryota > Viridiplantae > Streptophyta > Magnoliopsida > Solanales > Solanaceae > Capsicum > Capsicum annuum. The sequence goes on from NC_061113.1 coordinate 261,256,391, forward strand.
TCCAAGAACCTTCAAGATTTAATCTTCTCAGGTATTTTAGGTGTTCATCTATGGGTTTCTTTCACCCATAGAGTCCAATATTCCATTTTTATTCATGATTTACATGCTTGAGATTGGATTGTATTCATATTCACGACATTAATTGAGTTTCAATCCATGATTAATTGTAGATTCCATGAAAGGGAAATAGCATGTATCTTAAATTGTGTAATTCCCATATTATAATCCTTGAATTTGCAAGTTTGGTTGTTGTAGTTACAATATTAACATGTTGTCCATGATTATATGCATTAAGTTGTGCTCCCCATATGTTTGATGGAATGTCCATGTGAATTAAATGGTGAAATCATGACATGCTAGCATATGTACAAGCTTATTCCCTACAAGTGTTTGATAAAATGTCTCTATGAATGAATTATGCACAAGTGGACATTGTTTTACTTTTCAAGACCATGCTATGCTTTACTTTCATGTTATCGAGTCCTGGGGGTATCTAATACTCGACAATCTAGCTGTTTACCTAGAGCTATAGTAGTTACAAAATACTCTCAAACATGTCCCAAAAAAATAAGAACTCAGGCAGTTACAGAACTCAGTGAAACTCAGTATCAGTCTAGTTCAATATAGTAATCAGTGTCTATCCAGTTGGAGTAGGATTCAGCACCGAGTGAACCCAAGGATGGGGACTTACCTGCCAGTAGACGGTGTGATCTTAGAAGCAGTCCTTGCATTCTAGAACTATGTATCCAGCATAGGTTGAGACATCAACCTGCCAGTTGAGGGTTGATAAGGTGTTTTAACCTGCCAGTTGAGGGTACCACCATTCTCATTAGAGTACCTACCAGATGAGGGTGACTCTTTAGATTATCTTTACTCGTGGTAAGGTACTGACACCTTTCCAACTGGGGTTATAGGTTGGAATCCAGTTATCTTATTTGGGGTATGTCAGTTAGATGACTACTTCCCACTATTTTAGTTTCAGTCTTAGTATAGAACTCAGTTTAGTTCTACAGAATCAGGACTATCAGACACAGTCAATCAGTATCAGTAACTCTGATATAAGTAATTAGATATCAGTTATTCAGTTATCAAAATTCAGTATTCATCTAGTAAAAGCTCAGATACAACATACATATATATGCACAGTATTGCATACTCAATATTTACAGTAGTTTTAGATTTCTATGTACTTATAATCAGTTATTCTATATTATTTGGTCAGTTACTGTTATGTACATGAACCATTGTATTTAGCCTTACCTCATCTATCATACCAGTATATTCCACGTACTGACGCATACTCTTTCTTTACACTATGATGTCTCATATCATAGGTTTGGATGCTCAGGTTTCTGATCGCACATAGACAGATTTAGATTCAGCCAGCAGTGTCAGATTTATTAGTTACTCCTCATCTATCGAGAATATGTTTTATTTTTGTATTTCAGTAGTCGGAGTTAGTTGGGGGCTTGTCCCATCAACTCCACATTTAGATAGTTCAGTTAGAGGCTTTTTAAGACTAGACTATCAGACAGTATTTAGTTTTGTAAATTATTATTACAATTGATATTCTTGATCAGTATTCAGATTTTGAACCTTATGGCAATTCAGCCTATTTTCCGTATTATTTTTTGTATTATTATTCAGTGCTTACAGAATATATCAGTCATGAGTTATCTTGTGGTCCTTCGAGGTTGTAAGCACCATGTAGCGTCCGAGGTACAGAGTTAGGGCGTTACAAACTTGGTATCAGAGCCTAAGGTTCAACAAAGTCCTAGGGAGTTTGAAATATGCATCAAGTAGAGTATTGTGCATAGGTGTGTAGCACGCCACACTTATGGACAAGTGGCTATGAGATGTTTTTAGGAAAAGTTTCCCCTTTTTCAGTATTTATGTCGTGTGAGTGAGCACGAGCTCGAGTTAAACTCTCAATCTATTCCATTTCTTCCTCCCTTTTACAAAATATGCCTCCCAAAAAGAATAACAAAAGAAGAACAAAAAACCAGTCAACACCTTAGCCCGTTCAGATAGATTCTCTAGACGAGCATCTCTCACGCAGAATTCAGAGCTGCGTTCACTACTCTAGCCAATTTCGTAGCAGCTCAGAATGAATGTCCAGCTACTATTTAGTCCAACCCAATGGCCAATACTACTGCATCCAGGATTTGGCACTTCACCCGAATAAATCCTTCCCTATTCTCAGGATCTAAGTAAGAAGAGGATTCACATGAGTTCCTCGATCAGGTTTAGAAAGTCATAGATATCATGGGGGTTACTTTTAGAGAGAGTGCTGAGTTAGCTACCTATTATCTACAAGATATAACTCATATATTGTTTAAGAAGTGGAAGATATATAGGGGTATAGATACAGAGCCTATAGAATGGGAAAAGTTTGCTACTGCTTTTCAAGATAGATTCTTTCCCTTAGAGCTGAGAGAAGCCAAGGTGTTAGAGTTCATCAATCTCAGGAAGGGCAGTATAAGTGTGAAAAAGTATCCCCTCAAGTTTACTCAGTTAGATAGGTATGCTCCCCATGTAGTAGCATATAATAGGTACAGAATGAGAAAGTTTGTGTCAGGGGTGTTAGAAAGTGTTGTTAAGGAGTGCAGAACAATAGTGCTAATCCTAATTTAGGAGATGGACATATCCAGGCTTATGGTCCATGCTCAGCATATAGAAAAGACTAAGAATAAGGATAGAGAGAGGGAGAATAAGAGAGCTAGGACAGGAAGCTTCAATTTTACTCAACCTAAGTCAAAAAGTGGTAATCGTTTCCAGTTTCATCCAAAATCTTTGGTTCCAGCTCCTTCTTCAGCCAGTACTCCAGCCCTTAAGTTCAAAAATGGTAACAAAGATAGGGCTCCAGGCTCTAAATCTCAGGGTAGTGTCAGCAGTGCTCGAACAAATCCTCTTTGTCAGAAATATAGCAAAAACCACCAGGGTATCTGCAGGGATAACAGTGATATTTGTTTTGGGTGTGGCAAACCAGGCCACGGAGTCAGAGATTATCCTCAGTCAGGTTTTTAAGGCCAATATAATCGTCCTTCAACTCAATCTGATCACTCGAATCAGCAGGGTGCCACTTCCAGTGCCACTAGTGGGCAACGCCCAAACAGGCTCTATTTAGTTCAGTCTTGATACGATTAGTAAAGTTCTCCTGATATGGTCACTGGTACATTACAGATCTTCCATTTACATATTTATGCCTTATTAGATCCAGGAGCTTCTCTGTCATTTGTAACTCCTTACATAGTAGTAAACTTTAAGATCAAGCCAGATGTCTTAACAAAATAATTATTAGTCTCTACCCTAGTGGGTCAGTATATTATAGCCCAACGGGTATATAGAAACTGTCTGGTTATGATATCTCAGAGAGTAACTTCAGCAGACTTAGTAGAATTAGAGATGATGCATTTTGATATCATTCTCGGCATGAATTAGCTCTATTCATGATATGCCTCAGTTGATTGTAGAAACAGAATTGTTCATTTCTAATTTCCAAATGAACCAGTTCTTGAATGGAGAGGTAGTACTACAGTGCTTAAGGGTCAGTTGATTTCATACCTTAGAGCGAGAAAAATAATATCCAAAGGATGTGTCTATAATCTTGTATGAGTCAAAGACTCTAGTTCAGAGACTCCTAGTCTTAAGTCAGTTCCAGTAGTAAATGAATTATCAGATGTGTTTTCCGAATATCTTCTCGGAGTTCCTCCCGAAAGGGAAATTGACTTCGAAATAGACCTTCTTCCATACACTCAACCTGTATCTATTCCGCCATATAGAATGGCACCAGCTGAACCCAGAGAGTTAAATGAGTAGTTAAAGGATCTTTTAGATAAGGGGTTTATTAAATCCAACATTTTCCTATGGGGCGCACCGATCTTATTTGTGTGTAAGAAAGACGGTTCCCTCAGAATATGTATAGATACCGTCAGTTGAACAAAGTCATAGTTAAAAATAAATATCCACTTCCTAGAATCAATGACTTATTCGACCAACTTTAGGGAGCCAGTTAATTTTCTAAGATAGACCTCAGATCAGGCTATTATCAGCTTAGAGTCAGAGAATGTAACATTCCAAAAATAGCTTTTCGAACCTGGTATGGTCACTTCGAGTTTCTAGTCATGTCCTTTGGTCTCACAAATACCCCAGATGCTTTCATGGACTTAATAAATTGTGTGTTCAAGCAGTATCTAGACATGTTCGTTATAGTTTTCAAAGATGACATTCTTTTCTATTCTCGTAGTGAGAATGATCATGCAAATCACCTCAGAATCGTACTTCAGACTCTCAAAGATCATCAGTTGTTTGCCAAATTCAGTAAGTGCAAATTTTGGCTAAGGTTAGTAGTATTCCTTGGTCATGTTATTTTCGGTGATGGCATTAGAGTTGATTCTCAAAAGATCAAAGCGGTGAGAAACTGGCCTAGACCCATTTCTCTGATAGATATCATGAGTTTCTTGGGTTTACCCGACTATTATCATCGGTTTATTGAAGGGTTTTTATCTATTGTGTCCTCCATGTCCAGATTGACTCAGAAGAAATTCAAGTTTCAGTGGTCAGATTCCTGCGAGAAGTGTTTTCAGGAGTTGAAGACTCGACTTACCTTAGCCTCAGTTTTGACTCTACTAGATAGTTTAGAAGGGTTTGGTGTGCATTGTGATGCATTCAGAGTAGGCTTGGGTTGTGTCCTCATACAGCGAGGGAAGGTTATAGCCTATGCCTCTACATAACTTAAACCCCATAAGAAGAATTACCCTACCTATGATCTTGAGTTAACAGCTATAGTGTTTGCCTTAAGTATTTAGAGGCATTATTTGTATAGGGTGCATGTTGATGTGTTCACAGATCAAAAAAGCTTGCAGTATGTGTTTTCTCAAAAAGATTTGAATTTGTATCAGAGAATATGGTTAGAATTGTTGAAAGATTATGACATGAGTGTTCTTTACCATCCGGGCAAGGCCAAAATATTGGCTGATGCTCCCAGTAGATTGTCTAAGAGTAGTTATGGTCATAGAGAATGATAAGAAGAAGTTAGCTCAGGAAGTTCATCAGCTTACCCGACTAGGTGTCTGCTTAGTCAATCAGCAGAGGGTAGTGTATGGGTGCAGGATAGTTCAGAATCATCACTGGTTTTCAAAGTAAAGGAAAAGCAGGACAGAGATCCCAGTCTAGTTAAGCTGAAAGAGTCAGTCAAAGATCAGAAAGTAGAGGTTTTCTCCCAAGGGGGAGATAGTGTGTTGTGTTTCCAAGGTCATATATGTATGCCAGGTGTAGATGACTTGAGGAAATGAATTCTTAAAGAAGCGTATGGTGCACGATACTCTATTCATCCAGGGGCTACTAAGATGTACCACAGTTTACGGGAGATCTATTGGTGGAGTGGGATGAAGAGAGATATTATAGAGTTTATAGCTAAGTGCTCTACGTGTCAGCAGGTTAAGATTGAGCATCAGAAGCCTAGTGAGTCCATGTAGGAGTTCAATAGTCCCACATGGAAATGGGAGGAAGTGAACATGGATTTTGTGATGAGTTTGCCTCGTAATCATCATCAGCACAATTCTATTTGGGTCATTGTATATAGGATGACTAAATCAGCTCATTTCTTGCCAGTTCATACTCCTTATTCAGTCGAGCACTATGCCAAACTCTATATTAGAGAGTTGGTCAGGTTACACGGAGTTCCAATGTCTATTATCTTAGATAGAGATACCTAGTTTACCTCTTATTTCTGGAAAGTATTCCAAAAGGGTCTTGGTACCCAAGTTCACCTGAGTATAACCTTCCACCCTCAGACAGATGGTCAAGCAGAAAGGACCATTTAGGCTCTAGAAGTTATGCTGAGATCATGTGTTGTTGATGTTAAAGATAGTTGGGATGACCACTTGTCTTTGATCGAATTCACATATAATAACTACCATTTTAGTATTCAGATGGCTCCATTTGAGGCTCTCTATGGTAGGAGATGTAGATCTCCAATTAGTTGGTTCAAGGTAGGTGAAGCCACAGTAGTAGAGACAGACTTAGTGTTTGATGCCTTAGAGAAGGTTCAGCTGATCAGAGAAAGGATTAGGGCAGCCCAAAGTCGATAAAAATCATATGCAGATGTGAGGAGAAAAGATCTTGAGTTTGAGGTCGGTGATCTTGTGTTCTTAAAAATCTCTCCCATGAAGGGAGTAAAGAGGTTCGGCAAGAAGGGAAAGATTAGTCCCTGATATATCGGTCCTTACAGAATTCTCAGCCATTTCATAAAGGTATCTTACGAACTTGAGTTTCCTTCATATCTAGCTTCAGTACACCTAGTATTCCACGTCTCCCTACAAAGGAAATGCATCGGTGACCTAGCATTCATAGTTTTCTTAGAGGGTATAGATATTCAGAATGATCTCTCTTTCGAAGAGGTTTTAGTCCAGATCCTCGATTATCAAATTTGTAGACTGAGGAACAAAGAAGTTCCCTTGGTCAAAGTTCTTTGGCAGAATCAGTCCATTGAGGGAGCTACTTGAGAAGCAGAAGCAGATATGCAAACCAAATATCCTCACCTCTTCTTTGCAAACTCAAATTCAGCTTGAGGTAATAGTCTTCCTTAGCTTTGCTCAGTTCTCTGTTCAGTTATAGTTACAAACTTGGTATCCATTACCATTGTATATTTAGTCATGCATTCATGAATCAGTTTAGTCATGTACTCATGCATCAGATATGCATGTTTAGTATGAAAACTCAGCTTATTAGTGATTTCAGTCATGCAATCGTGTTTCAGTTATGCATTTTCAGTGTGTAAACTTAGTCTACTAGTATTTCTCATCTTAATTAGTTTCATTCGAGGATGAATGTTCTCAAGGAGGAGATATTGTAATATCCCGTATTTCCCTAGCTTAATTTAACTCTCAATACATTAGTAATCCTATATAAAAATTTTAAAATACTTAAGATTTTCTAATTTAGAGCCTGCCATTGCATAGGAAATTCAATCAACTTTCCAACAATACAAAATTCGCCCAAATCCGACACCCGGGTGAAGAGTTATAACATTTTTAGTAAAACAGTGTACCATCTGATACTTCACCGCGTTACGCTAAGGGCTCATATTACAATTGTCATTTTCCAGTGTGCCATCGCGATCCCACTGCACCGCGCCAAGGGTCATTTTCCCAGTTGTCAAATTCCAGTAAGGCTCCGTGATGGTGCCGCATCGCGCCAAGAGCAAATTTTCTAGTCTTCTATTTTTACACAGTGCCAGCCACATTCTAGTGGCTCGCTGCGATGCCACCACATCGTGGTGAGGCCCAAAATTAGGCATCCAGTGACGAAAATTATAATTATTCCTAGGGGTAATTTGATATTTTTTCACAGCCCTAATCAGTCTAAACATGAAATTAAACCCCTAAATAACCTATTATATCATTATTTACTCTCTTTCCCTCAAGATTAAAACATTCTATCTCAATGAGGGAAAAACCCTAGTTTTCAAAAAATCAAGAAGAAACTCAAGAATTCCTCCAAGAACCTTCAAGATTTAATCTTCTCAGGTATGTTAGGTGTTCATCTATAGGTTCCTTTCATCCATAGAGTCCAAGATTCCATTTTTAAAACTACAAGATTATTGATTCATGATTTACATGCTTGAGATTGGATTGTATTCATACTCATGACATTAATTGAGTTTTAATCCATGATTAATTGTAGATTCCATGAAAGTGAAATAGCATGTATATTGAATTCTATAATTCCCATGTTGTAATCCTTTAATTTACAAGTTTAGTTGTTGTAGTTACGATGTTTACCTATTGTCCATGATTATATGCATTAAGTTGTGCTCCCCGTATGTTTGATGGAATGTCCATGTGAATTAAATGGTGAAATCATGACACGCTAGCATATGTATATGCTTATGCCCTACAAGTGTTTGATAAAATGTCTTTATAAATGAATTATGAACAAGTGGACATTGTTTTACTTTTCAAGATCATGCTATGCTTTACTTTTATACTATCGAGTCCTAGGAGTATCTAATATCCGACAATCTAGCTATTTACCTAGAGCTACAGTAGTTACAGAATAGTCTCAGTCATATCCCAAAGTAGTATGTACTCAGGCAGTTACAGAACTCAGTGAAACTGTATCAGTCTAGTTCAGAACAGTATAGTAATTAGTGTTTATCCAGTTGGGAGTAGGATTCAGCACCTAGTGAATCCAAGGATGGGGAATCACCTGCTAGTAGAGGGTGTGATCCTTAGAAGTAGTTCTTCCATTCCAGAGCTACATAGCCAGTGTAGGTTGAGACATCAACCTGCCAGTTGAGGGTTAATGAGGTGTTTTAACCTGCCATTTGAGGGTACCACCATTCTCATTAGAGTACCTTCCAGATGAGGGTGACTCTTTATCTTGTTTTTACCCATGACACGATACTGACACCCTTCTAACTAGGGTTACAGGTTGGATCCCAGTTATTTTATTTGGGGCATATCGGTTAGATGACTACTTCTCACAGTTTCTTTTTCAGTCTTAGTATAGAACTCAGTTTAGTTCTACAGAATCAAGACTGTCAAACACATCAATAAGTATCAGTAACTCAGTTATCAGCAATCTCAGATATTAGTTATTCAGTTATCAAAACTTAGTATTCAGCTTTAGTAAAAGTTCAGATACAACATACATGCATATGAACAGTATTACATACTCAGTATTTATAGTAGTTTCAGATTTCTATGTACTTATAATCAGTTATTCTATATCATTCAGCCAGTTACTATTACACACATGAACCTTTGCATTCATCCTTACCTCATCTAGCATACCAGTACATTCCACGTACTAACGTATACTCTTTCTTTGCACTATGATGTCTCATATCATAGGTTCGGACGCTCAGGTTCCTGAGCGCACATAGATAGATTCAGATTCTGCCAGCAGTGTCAGATTTAGTATTGAGTCCTCATCTATCAAGGATATGTTTTCTTTCTATATTTCAGTAGTTGAAGTTAGTCGGGAACTTGTCCCATCAACTCTGCTTTCAGATAGTTCAGTTAGAGGCTTTTCAGACTAGACTATCAGACAATATTTAGTTTTGCACATTATTATTACAATTGATATTCTTTATCAGTATTGAGATTTTGAATCTTATGGCAATTCAGCCTATTTTCTGCATTATTTTTAGTATTATTATTTAGTGCTCATAGCAGATATTAGTCATGCGTTATGTTGTGGTACTTCGGGGTCATAAGCACTATGTTGCGTCCGAGGTACAGACTCAGGGCATTATAAAATATTATGTGATGACCACAAATATAGCCGAGTTGGTTAACACTAGGTTGATAGACAAAACGGAGTACCCCCTGGCATTCATATTCAATTCAATTGCTAAGAAGTTTGGTGAGAAGTTTAGGTAGAGATGTGCATATGTCCTCAACTATAGGAAGAACAAATTTGTGCTTGTAGCTGAAAAGATTGCAAGGGATATTATGAGAGAGGTGACTCCTTATATGTAGAGAACGTATATGGGGACGACAACCAATTCATCATGTTCGGCAGGGGTCCTACTGCCAAAGCAACCTACTGGAAAAGTCATGTTCTTATAGGAATTATGACTTAGCCAAAATATCATGCGCTCATGCAATGACCGCTTTGCTATCGAAGTACGGCGATGATTATGGTTTGAGCATCTATGATTACTCTTCACCTATGCATAAAGTCGAAACGTGCCTCACTTGCATATTAAAAATTAATTAGTGTTATCCTTTTAGAGTCTGAATGGTGTATGCCACAAGAATCGCTAAACGTTACTATTCTTCTATCCCTTGTCGACAACAAGCTCGAAAGAAAGAAAAGAAAACACATTAAGGGAGTGGGAGAAGCTTTCAAGAAAAAGAGGAGAAATAAATGTTCACTGTTTAAGTGACCCAGACATAAGGGATCCACATGTAATAACAACAAATCCTAGATAGGCTTGTACCACTTTATTTTTTTAAGTCAAGCTAATGTATGTATTTTGACAACCCTGCAATTTGATCTAATTAATGTCAGTTTTATCGATCTTGGTCTGTTTCTGGTATCAACCAGCTAAGTTATAGAATGTATTGTCCATACAACCTATTAGGTTTATGCTTTATATCCCACTTTGTTCATTATCTACTGAAAGCCCTAAATATTCAATCGATCAGAAAAACAATCGGGTATTTATGATGCCTAAAACAAGTTGATGCACGTCCACTCAAACCCTGTGTCGATTGAGTATACGCTACTTACTCGAATTTCATTCATCCACGCGTTGACCAACCATTGAAAAGGAAGATCAAAGGCCTTCTATTTTAGTCTATGTAAACATCCATCTATTGCAAAATACACATCTTCTTTAACCCAAAAATCAAAAAATATAGCAGATGCCGAGAATCACACTCAGACTGCCCAGGAAAATGTGTTCCTAATGCTACCATGACCTTCTCCTCCTTCGCAATGAGCTAGACCATCTTTTCTACGGTCTGGGTCAGGATCGAAAGCATCTTCACCGAGAACTTTGGTGTATCACTCATTTTTTACGGGCGATCATCGAGAGACTAAACATGGAGCCCAACAACTACATAACCCCCTACTATCCCCTTAGCTTAGAATTTAATTTTGATGTCTATGTAGTTGTATTTGTAGTTCTAGTTTATTGCAAAGAAGCTTTCATTCTTAAGAATTTTGTTAGATGAAAGCTTCTTCCTTTTTTTCTTTTTGACTATATGTTAGTAATGATATTATGTTAAACTATGTAGCAGTGAACTAACGAAATGAACTATTTTCTGTTTCCAACATATTGTTTCTACTTGAATTATACAATTTTATTGTTGTTGAAATTTTGAAATTCCATTATAAGATGAATGAGATCATACTACTTTATTTATGGTCTATCATATATATACATACATACACACACATATATATACATATATATATATATATACATGAGAAAAGACATCAAAACCCCCCCGAACTTATCGCCAAAACATACTTTAGATCCTAAACTAATCGGACAATTATTTACCCCCTTAACAACTTTCAAGTGAATTAATTAACCCTTTACGGCTGACGTGGCAAAAAAAAAAGGGAGTAAATTTTTTTTTTTTAAAAGGGCCCACTTTATTTTTTTTTATATATATATATATATATATATATATATATATATATATATATATATAATTAAAAAAAATCAAGAACCAACTTCATCTTCTTCCTCTTACCCGCCCCGTTCCCATCATCCCAACTTCTTCTTCATCTTTTTCATACCCCTCCACCCCCACCCCCATTTCTTTATCTTCTTTGTAACCCCCACCCCCACCCCCATCCATTTCTTCATCTTCTTCGTACCCCACCACCCATTTCTCCATTACTTCAAATCCTTTACTTTATCTTTATTACTTCAATGCTTCTCAACTCCGTATCACTATTTTTGATATTCATATTTGTTCAAAAATTTCAAAAATTACAGCTATATTGATTTCCATTAATTGAAATTTCGATTGGTATTTTTCTATCGAACAAGGTCATCGTCAATTGCTTATTAATTTTTCTCAATTCTCACATCTTGTGCTTATCGGAAATTCATCAAATTTGATGAAGAATTCAATTGAATAATTCTAATGAAGAATTCGATTTTGTAGAATTAAAGAATTCAATCTCACCAAATTCGATGAATTCAATTTGCCCATCTTGAATTGGAGAATTCGGTTGTTGAAATGAAGTTGATGCCATTGTTGATTGAGTTAATGCTCATTGAGGCATTTTGTTGAATAGGTGCTGGGTTGAATTCAGATTTCGTTGAGGCATTTCATCGAACAAGTGGTGGTTCTAAACATTTTGTTCATGTTTAACTCCAATGATGGATTATTTCAGGTGTGGGGATTGAAGAAAAAATATCACGACCTAAAAACGAGGGTCATGATGGCGCTTTTCGCGGCGTACCTTGACAAGTAAGCCTATCACCCAAACTGATACGAATAGAGAAAAAGACAGAAATACCCTAATGTAAGGCTTCTAGAATGAAGACGAACCATATAAATAATCATAACAATGCGGAAAGAACTTATCCAGAATACCAATCATGCCCAAAACTAGGTGTCAATAGTGTAAGAACTACTAATACAATCCAAGAGTCAAATACATCGAAAAAATAATCACAAAGAAATAATAACTGTCTTCAAATACTAATAAAGACATAACTAGTATAGAAAGATAGAGGTGCACTTCGAATGTATGAATGTCCAACTGCTACCTTGTAAGCTCCAACAATCGCCCGAATCAAGTAAGCTAAGGCGCACTCGAGCTAGGACCTGCACCGAAAGGGCGCAGTAGGCATGAGTACGGTCCACTTGTACTCAGTAGGTATCATAGGCCGACCAAGCAAAGTGGTAAATAAAGCATACAAAATATGCACTAAGGGCACGTCACCTGCAATCAGACAATATACCACAACGGTAGCCCACACCACTTCCACTAACAGTTCTAGTATATCACACAATATTATAGAAACACACCAAGATACGAAACACAAGTATACATTATGTCACATATAATAGAACAAGAGAGAGGATGTAGATACAAGATCATCAATTATAAGTAAAGGAAAGTAAGACAAACACATAGATGACAAGTCAATAAGGAAATTCAACACACCAAAAACACAATAAAGTAAGTGCCATGTATATGATAATGATGATGATGATGATGATGCACGAGGTTGTCGCACAATCTCCGGGATCGTCATACAATCCCCGTATACATCTACGGAGCTAAAGCTTCCCGACGTAGGACCCATGGGGGTCTCATCAACCCATATACAATCTATATATCTCACATCTCCTTTCTGGCATATCCCTTGAAAAGGGTTTTATAAGGTGTTACAATATTTTTAAAAAGTTGTTGCCAGTGTTTCTCAGATGTTGCCACGGTGGTACCAATGTTTCATAAATGAGTATGATATGAAGATTTAATGCTCGCAACCCATCATAATAAGTATTTCCACAACCAACCACAATGATACATTTCCACAACCACATGAGCCAATATCCACTCGTTATTTTCATTTCATCCATGAATTTCTACATTCTTATATGCCAATTAAGTATGAATATAATCACAATACACCAATGGTACCACATTAAACAATACAATACAATTGTTTGCATGTATTCAAGGCTAACAATATCACATAGGACCCCACACGGTCAAACATATCACATAATATTTCAATTTCGGCAATTACATCCCATATAGGCCCCTACCGGGCACAACACATAGATAGCCATTTTTCATGATTACTTTCCACCCTTAACATGCATTTTACACCATCATTTACTACCCAGCCCAGTCTGAAGAGTTAAGACATAACCTACTTCGAAAGCCGAAACCGGTCCGCTACACTTGAACCTGGAACCTTACCTTTTACGAACAATCCCGAACTTCACTAGAAACATCAAATAAGAAATCTAAGTGTCAAAACAAAACCAACAACACCCATATTTACTACTTTTGGTTCAGGGTCAAAACGGGCTCTCAAAATGAGTTTTCAAAAAAAAAGGGCAAAGTCGAAACTTTACTTCAAAAATATGTTCTCTATATTTTTAGGAACCTACAGCTGAAAATTCAATTTAAATCGAGGAAAAAAAGAGGTTCAAATCGAAGAAAAATCATTTTTGAGCTTTATCGGGTAAAATATTTGAAATCAGGGTTAAAATCCAGTATCAGAGTTGTTTTGAAGGTTAAATTGATGAAAAACTAGTAATTATAAGATAAAAGTATTATTCAAATAAAAATGAGTAAAATTTGGGTTTAAAATCATGCTCTAAGATTTTTGGGGTTTCGAGAAATTAATGAAGAAATTACTAAGAAAAAGGTGAATTCTTACCTTAAATCCATAATATAATCAAGAAATAGGTGTTAATCTAGCTTCGCAAGCTCTCACTAACTTCACTTTTAAGCTCCCCAAATATTTAGGGTTTAACTCTCAAGAGGCAAGATGAAAAATGAGCAAAATGGGCCAAAAATGGTGAAAAATCTGCTATATATTGCAGATTTTTCTGCAATAACTGGTGCTGTCTTTTTTTCTAAGTCGAAATGGACTTCAATGGGGTGCCCGGGGTTCGTTCGGAGACCGATTTATGCAAACGAACTATGCAACCATACTAAATTCGACGTTCCGTACTCGATGGCCCTACCAGATTTTCCAGAAAATTCGTTTTCACAAAATTGACCCCTGAAATCCGAACTCATAATTTTCCAAACCGAGGGTCGAAATGAGATTTAAAAGCCATAAAATCATACCAAACATGCTAACACACTAAAATCGACATTTCGTACCTGTTGGCGAAGTCGGATTTTCCATACGAGGTCGTTTAGACCAAAAGTGGGTCCCACACCCAACTTTTCAATTTTTCAACTTTCCAATCAATAGGTCGAAATGAGCTCGGGTGTACCAGGACATAAACCCAAGGTTTACCTAGCCTAAAATTGATATTTCGGAGCTGCTAGCGCAGTCCGTTCGGCCATCCGTTGTACGGATCAAAAAATGTCCATATAAATCCAAAATAACTCTTAAAGCCATAAAAAACCACAACATTGCATAAATGATACCAAAATGCATCAAAAATCATGTCAATCACTCCCACACCCCAGAAATACTATAATGCAACTACGGGGAGGGGTAGAATAGTCAAATAACACAAAATCATAAATTTCACATATTTTCATCAAATTTTTAGGTCGTTACATCATCCACCACTAAAAATCTAGTTCGTCCTCGAACTAAGGTAAGGAAAAACCCAAATCAATGAAAAGATGGGGATAAGAACTATACATATCAGACTCAATCTCTCAAGTAGCCACATCTATAGGTCAAAGTTGCCACTGGACCTGAACCACAAGGATCACTCTAGAGTGCAATCGCCTAACATCCCTAGCCAAAATCGAAACTGGTTCCTCAACAAAAGACAACCGCTCATCTAACCGAATCGAATCCCAATGAATGACATGAGACTCATCAGGAATATAGCGACAAAGCATAGAAACATGAAAAACTGGATGAACAGTTGATAGATCAGGGGCAAAGCCAACTCATAAGCCACATCACCAATAGTCCGAAGAATCTCAAATGGACCAATATACCTGGGGCTAAGCTTACCCCTCTTTCCAAATCTCATCACACCCTTCATGGGTAAAACTCGAAGGAAAACACGATCACCAAAACCAACACTCAAGGCACGAAGTCTATGATCAGCATAACACTTCAGCCTACTCTGGGCCACTCTAAGTCTATCCTGAATAACCCGGACCCTATCCAAAGACTCACGAAGAAAGTCCGTACCTCGAGGTCTCACCTCTGAAACATCGAACCAACCTTCTGGAGAGCGACAATGCCTACCATACAATGCCTCAAAAGGAACCATATCAATAATGGAATGGTAGCTATTATTATATGAAAACTTTGCTAAAACCAAATGCTGCTCCCACTGGCTACCAAAATCCATCGTACATGCGTGAAGTATATCCTCCCAAAACCTAGATAGTCCGCTCTGACTAGCCATTAATCTAGGGGTGAAACACTGTGCTAAGATCAACCCGAGTACCCAACTCATCCTGAAAAATCTTCCAACAGTGAAATGTGTGGACAAAACCTTGATTTAAAATAATGGACATCGGCACACCATGAAGACATACAATCTCATGAATGACGATAGGGGATAACCTCTCAACACTGAATGAGACCTGAACTAGAATAAAATAAGCTGACTTGGTCAATCAATCCACAATGACCCAAACACAGTCAAAACTATAAAATGTACGAGTCAAACCAGTCACAAAGTCCATAGTGATGCGTTCCCACTTCCACTCAGGAACGGGTAACCTCTGAAGCAAAACCACCAGGTCTTATATACTCGGTCTTTACCTGCTGACAACATAGGAAACGAGCCATAAAATCTACTATATCTTGCCTCATACCACTCTACTAGTAGTGCTGCCTCAAATCAAGATACATCTTAGTCACACCTGGATGGATAGAATATCTGAAACAATAGGCCTCCCCTAAGATCAACCTAATCCGATCACTCTCAGCACACAAACTCATCCCCCAATCCTCAAAACTCTATCCGAATTAAGTGAGGCTTCCTTAGCCTTCCTACTCAACACCTTATCTCGAATCAACCTCAATCCAATGTTATCAAACTGATGAGCTTAAATCTACTCTATCAAAGATGATCTAGCCTGCATAAATGCCAAAACACGCCCTGGTGTTGAAATATTAAGCCTAACCATCGGGTTAGCCAAAGATTGAACCTCTAAGGCCAACGGCCTCTCCTGAATCAAAAGATGCACCAAGCTACCCATGCTAGTCGACTTTCGGCTCAAGTCATCCATAACCACATTAGCCTTGCCCTGATGGTAGAGAATAGTCAAGTTATAAATCTTAAGCAACTCAAGCAAACGGCGCTACCTCATATGAAGATCTTGCTGGTAAAGAAGTACTGAAAGCTATGATGACCCGAGAAGATCTCACAACGAACTCCATACAAGTGGTGCCTTTACAACTTCAAGGAAAACATAACCACGCACAACTCTAAATTATTGATAGGATAGTTCCTCTCATGAGGATTCAATTGATGAGATGCATACACAATCACCTTATTCTCCTGCATGAACACAAAACCTAATCCAATACCATAAGCTTCATAAAATATGGTAAAGCCCACGCTCTCCTTGGACAAAGCCAATATAGGAGATAAAGTCAACAAGTCCTTGAGCTTTCAAAAGCTCACCTCACAAGCATCAAACCACTGAAAAGAAATCTTCTTCTGAGTTAACTTGATCGATGGAGCTGCAATGGAAGAGAAACCCTCAACAAAACACAAATAATACCCGACCAAGATAACAAAACTCCGAATCTCAGTAGGCAAAGTAGGTCTAGCCAATAACAAACCGCTGCAACCTTAGTTGGATCAACCATAATACCTTCATTAGTCACCACATGACCGAAGAAAGAAACAGACTCCAACTAAAACTCGTATTTAGAGAACTTAGCAAACAATTTCTCATCCCTCAATCTTTAAAACATAATCTATAAATGCTCCTCCTTCTTAGCCTCACTCTTGGAATAAACCAAGCTATCATCTAAATACGATCACCAAGGATTTGAGATACAATTGAAATACCCAATTCATCAACTCCACAAACACGACAGGGAAATTGATCAACCCAAAAGACATGACCAAGAACTCATAATGACCATATCGAGTCTGAAAAGCTATTTTCTAAATATCCAAAACCCTAATCCTCAACTGGTGATAACTGAACCACAAATCAATCTTCGAAAACACCACAACATCCTGAAGCTAATAAAAAAAATCATCAATGTGAAAAAGAGGATACTTATTCTTAACTGTTACCTTATTTAACTGTCGATAATCAATACACATCTGTATAGACCCATTTTTTTTCTTTACAAACAAGATAGACGCACCCCAAGGTGAAACACTAGGTCGAATAATTCCCTTATCCAATAACTCCTACAACTGATCCTTTAGTTTCTTCAACTTTGCTGGGGCCATCCTATGAGGAGGAATAGAAATAGGTTTGGTGCCCAACTCAATATAAATAATAACATCAATATATTGATCCGAAGGCATACTAGGCAAGTCCATAGGGAACACCTCCATAAACTCACGAACAACACAGAAAAAATCCAAGGAAGGAGGCGAAACAACACTGGTGTCACAAATATAAGCCAACTAAGATAAACATCCCTTTTCAACCAATTTATGAGCATGAACATAAGATATAATCCTTTTAGGACCCGAATAGAGTGTACCCTCCCAAGCCATTTTTGGCACACCCGCTAAAGCTAAAGTCACAGTTTTAGCAAAATAATATAAGATAACATGATAAGGAGCCAACCAATCCATACCTAAAATAATACCAAAATTGACCATATCTAACACAAGTAAGTCTACCAAAGTCTCACGCTAAAAAAAAGTCACAACACAAGATCAGAACGTCCAATCCACCACTAAAGATTCACCCAACGAGGTAGATACACAAATAGGCATGGCAGAAGGCTCACTAATAGAATCAAAACCCAAAGCAAAATACACAGACACATAGGAGAAAGTCGATTCAGAATCAAATAATACAGATGCAGGTCTAAAACAAATGAGAAAGTTACTTGTAATCATATCATCAAAAGACTCTGCCCTAAGTCTGGATGGTATAACATAACACAACCCACGACTACAAACTAGCTGAGTAGCCCCACAACCACTACCACAACCTCTACTATCTCTACCTCTCGTACCTCTGGTGAAACCCCTACCTTTCACTATTGAAAAAAAAGTAGCTCTAAAAACACGACGAGAATAGTCCTTGGCCAAATGGCCAATCTCATCACACACACACCAACCTCTACGACCAGTCTCAATAAGAGAAAGTACAACTGAGCTCGAACAACCATCCTGAATAGATGAACAAGAAAATCCACCAGCTGAACTCTATAAGATCACCGATACTCTATAAAATCGCTTGTACTGGCCTACCATGGTGTCCATAAGAACCTCTAAAATCTCTGCCTCAAGAGGTCTAACTCCTAAACTTACCAAAATGATGCACTCTATTGGTGCTTCCCTGAGATACACTAATAATACCCTTTGTCACCTTAATATGATCCACAATACTCTGAAAAGAACCCTCAACCATAACCATCTGAGATGTAGCCAATTGAAGGAAGACAAATAAACCTTTCACAAACTTTTGGATATTCTCAAGCTCATATCTGGACAGGGCGTGAAAGCATGCCTTATACTTAAAAACTATCATGGAGCCTTGCTCCATATGATCAAACTCGTCCCACATACGATCTCTCAAACTAAAAGGTTTAAATCTCTCCAGAAAGGCATCAACAAAATGATCCCATGAAAACTCAGGAGCATTAACAAGCCTACAACCAACAAATGATATCTAATAATCTCTCGCTGCATCACTCAATTGATAAGAGGTATAAGCAACTCCATTCGCATAGAAAGAGTGAAACACAACTCAGAATATAGGGTATGAAAGAATTAGCACAATAAAGAATAAAATAAGAAAAGTTTCCTAAAGATGTCCTATAGCCTTTCAAAGATAGATACGGACATCTACGTATTGATCCGCGAGACTCTATTAGACATCCCGTTCTTACACCATTGAGACCAATGAAACCTGGCTGCTCTGATGCCAATTTGTCATGACCTAAAAATGAGGGTCATGATGGCACTTATTGCGGCGTACCTTGACAAGTAAGCCTATCACCCAAACTGATATGAATAGATAAAAAGACAGAAATACCCCAAGGTAAGGCTTCTAGGATAAAGACGAACCATATAAATAATCATAATAATGAAGAAAGAACTTATCTAGAATACCAATTATGCCCAAAACTAGGTGTCAATAATGTAAGAACTACTAATACAATTCAAAAGTCATATACATAAAAAAAATAACCACAAAGGAATAATAACTGTCTCCAAATACTAATAAAGACATATAACTAGTATAGAAAGATAAAGGTGAACTTCAGACGCATGAATGTCCAACTGCTACCTTGAAAGCTCCAACAATCGCTCGAATCAAGTAACCTGAGGCATACTCGAGCTAGGACCTGCACCGAAAGGGCGCAGTAGGCATGAGTACGGTCTACTTGTACTCAGTAGGTATCATAGGCCGACCAAGCAAAGTTGTAAATAAAGCATACAAAATATACATTAAGGGCACGTCACCTGCAATCAGAAAATATCCCACAAAGGTAGCCCACATCGCTTGCACTAACAGTTCTAGTATATCTTACATATATTATAGAAACACACCAAGATATGAAACACAAGTATACATTATGTCACATATAATAGTACAAGAGAGAACATGTAGATACAAGATCATCAAATACAAATAAAGGAAAGTAAGACAAACACATAGATGACAAGTCAATAAGGCAATACAACACAGCAAAAACATAATAAAGTAAGTGCAACATATATGATAATGATGATGATGATGATGCACGAGGTTATCGTACAACCTCCGGGATCATCGCACAATCCCCGTATACAACTAGGGAGCTAAAACTTCCCGGTGTAGGATCCATGGGGGGTTCATCAACCCATATACAATCCATATATCTCATCTCTTTTTTTGAAGATCCCTCAGAAAGGGTTTTATAAGCTGTTACAATATTTTTAAAAAAGAGTTGCCAGTGTTTCTCAGATGTTGCCACAGTGGTACCAATGTTTCATGAATGAGTATGATATGAAGATGTAATGCTTGAAACCCATCATAATAAGTATTTCTACAACCAACCATAATGTTACATTTCCACAACCACATGAGCCAATATCCACTCGTTATTTTCATTTCATCCGTGAATTTTCCAATGTCTTATATGCCAATAAAGTATGAATATAATCACAATACACCAATGGTACCAAATTAAACAATACAATACAATTTTTCACATGTATTCAAGGTTATCAATATTACATAGGACCCCATACGGTCAAATATATCACATAATATTTCAATTTTGGCAATTACATCACATATAGCCCTCCACACGGGCACAACACATAGATAGCCATTTTTCATGATTAGTTCCCACCCTTAACATGCATTTTGCACCATCATTTACCACCCAGCCTATTCTAAAGAGTTAATCCATAACCTACTTCGAAAGCCGAAGCCGGTCCGCTATACTTGAACCCGCAACCTTACCTTTTATGAAAAATTCAAAACTTTACTAGAAATATTAAATATAAAATCTAAACGTCAAAACAAAACCAACGACACCCATATTGACTACTTTTGGTTTGGGGTCAAAACGGATCCCCAAAATGTGTTCCAAAAAAGAAGGTCAAAATAGGAACTTTACTTCAAAAACATGTTTCTCATATTTTTAGAAACCTACATCTAAAAATTCAAGTTAAATCGAGTAAAAAAGATCTTCAAATCGAAGAAAAATTATTTTTGAGCTTTACCGGGTAAAATATTTAAAATTAGGGTTAAAATCCAGAATCAGAGTTGTTTTGAAGGTTAAATTGATGAAAAACTAGTAATTATAAGATAAAAATATTATTCAAATGAAAATGAGTGAAGTTTGGATTTAAAATCATGCTCTAAGATTTTTGGGGTTTTGAGAAATTAATAAAGAAATTACTAAGAAAAGAGTGAATTCTTACCTTAAATCCGTAATATAATCAAGAAATAGGTGTTAATCTAGCTTCCCAAGCTCCCACAAACTTTACTTTTAAACTCCCAAAATATTTAGGGTTTAACTCTCAAGAGGCAAGATGAAAAAATGAGCAAAATGGGCCAAAACGGGTGAAAAATCTGCTATATAATGCAGATTTTTCTGCAATAACTGGTGCTGTCTTTTTTTCTAAGTCGAAATGGACTTCGACGGGGTGCCCGAGGTTCGTTCGGAGTCCGATTATTGCAAACGAACTATGCAACCACACTAAATTCGACGTTCTGGATGCGATGGTGCTACCAGATTTTCTAAAAAAATTCATTTTCACAAAATTGACCCCCGAAACCCAAAATCATAAATTTTCAAATCGAGGGTCGAAATGAGATTTAAAAGCTGTAAAATCATAACAAACATGCTAACACACTAAAATCAATATTCCAGACCTATTGGCCAAGTCAGATTTTTCATACGAGGTCGTTTCGACAAAAAGTGGATCCCACACCCAACTTTTCAATTTTTCAACTTTCTGATCAATAGGTCGAAATAAGCTCGGTTGCACCAGGACCCAAACCCAAGATCTACCCAGCCTAAAATCAATATTCTAGAGCTGCTGGTGCAGTCCGTTCGGCCATCCATCGTATGGATCAAAATATATCCGCATAAGTCCAAAATAAAACTCTTAAAGCTATCAAAAACCACATTATTGCATAAATGATACCAAAATACATCAAAAATCATGGCAATCATTCCTACACCCTAGAAATACCATATTACAACTATGGGGAGGGGTAGAATAGTCAAATAATACAAAATCATAAATTTCACATATTTTTATCAAATTTTTAGGTCGTTACAAAAAATATGTTGGGGGGTGGGGCACTGGAAAAGGAGGAGGAGGGGGTGGGGCTGCATTTGTAGGGTAGGGGTGTGGGTGTGGTCTGGAAGAGGAGAAACGTAAAGAGGGTGGGTGGGGTGGGGGTGGGGGGTGTCTTTTTGATTTAACATATATATATAATTATATATATACATAAATATAAATATATGTATAATTATATATATATATATATTTTAAAAAATATATAAAAATAATGTGTGGGAGATTTTTTTTTTTTAGAAAAATAGTAATTTCTTACGTGGCAATGACGTGGCTCCGATGTGGCATTGAAGTGGTGCAGATGTGGGCGAGTGTAACACACTCTCCAATGTGAGAGTGATATTCAGTTTTGAGGGTGAAAATAATATACTTTAAAGATGTTGGGGGGGGGGGGTAAATAAACAAAAGTTTAGTTTTAGTGCTAAAGTAAGTTGATCGGACAAGTTCAATTTTTTTTTTTATGACTTTTCTCTATATACATACATACATACATATAAATACATGCATATAAATACATGTATATATATACACACATACATATATATATAGGCCAAAGGAATCGACAGACCCTCCAACTTATTTCGAAAATTCACTTAGACCCCTCAACTAAGGCATGTACCTATCAGACCCCTAAATTCCCCGAATTTTGATCCAATTGGGAATTTTTTACACAATTAGCAAAATGTATATAGAGTGTGTAACACACTCGCCTTACGTGGCACAAAATGACCAATAAAAAAACACGTGGCAAATGAACTTTTAAAAAATATTATAAGTTAATTCCAATTAAATAATGACACATGTCTTGTAGGTCCAAAAATTATTTTAACTATATTATTCCGCAACAATTAGAAAAAGAAAATTATTTTAAAATTAAAAAATAAGTAACTTACCCTCCCCACCCTCCTAAGCCCACCCCCATCATCTTCCTCACCCCCCTATCGTCTTTCTCACCCCCACCCAATAATTCATCTTCATAATTTTTTTCACAACCTCAGAAACAACCCATTCTTTCTAAAATCAATCATTTTCGACACGTAAACGTTGGTGTTTAGGCAAATTAAATTTGTGAAATCCATTGATTTTTTGAGTTAGTTTGTGTGTCCCTTTGTCGTAGTCAACAGTTGTTTGTTTTTTCTTGTCAAAGGTTGTAGTTTTTTTGTTTTTGTTGTTGGGTTTTTGTTGGTTTAAGGTGAGTGTAAAAAAATGGGGTTTGAATGTGGAGCTTTGTCTGGTGGAAGCCATGGAAAATCTTGTGTTGTTTTGAGGATGAAACCTTTGGTGTTTGGGTGTAAAGTATCATTTCAACACTATTTGTATGGTGTAAAAACTGGTTTTCCCCCGTCCCCTCCCCCTTCTATTTTCTTCACTATCAAGAAGCTAAACTTTAAAAAAAAAAAAACTGGTCCGAAGATTCTTGATTATGAATTTCATAATTGGAAATTGATGAATTAAACAAGGAAATTCATTTGCATTTTGGATGACTTGTAGTGAGATCAAGAAGATGGAGAGGAAGAGGATAAGAAGAAGACGATGACTTTTGGAGGAGGGTGTTGTGAAGAAGACAATGAAGGAGGAAGGGGTGTGAAGAAGACCATGGGGGCGGGGTGGGTGTGATGAAGAAGACGACGAAGGGGGGGGGGGCTTTAAAAATAATTAAGAAGTTATAATAATTAAAATTTAAAAAATAATTTAAATATAAGTTTTTAGTAAAAAAATATTATTTATTCTATTATTAAAAAATATTTGGGCCCTCAGTGCCACTTGGCACTTTTCTATTCGTGATTTAGTACAAAAATACTTCACACATGCCTATCTCGAGTAAAAAAGACGGTCAGTGCCATGTAGGCAAAAAAATGCTCAATTGAATCAAATTCGGGGGGGGGGGGGGTTTAGGGGTCTGATAGATACAAGCCTTAGTTGAGGGGTCTAAGTGAATTTTCGAAACAAGTTTGAGGGTCTGTCAATGCCTTTGACCATATATATATATATGTATATATATATATATATATAAATATATGTATGTATGTATATATATATATACATTTATTATATATATACATAAATATTTGTTGACCATAACTAGTATACTTTTAAAAATGAAATAATTAATAAATAAAAAAATTATTTAATTTTATGCAATTAAATGATATTAAACAAATCATGTGCTTGTATAAGAGTCTATCTAAATTGAAAACAATGATCAAAGATGTGAGAGGATGAGTTGTAGTTGAACAAACGAATTCCTCACAACATACTTGTGCTTGGGTAAACATTACCTTAAGGATATTGATTGTACCACCACTACCCATCCTCACTCATCTTTGATCACCGTCTCCAATTTACGTGGACTCTTATATGATCACATGACTTGTTTAAACTTATTTAATTGCATAAATTTTAATAAATTATTTTTTATTAATTAATTACTTTCTTTGGCATAATATGTGTAATGCCCCAAAATCTAGTTCTCGGGACGCCACATGGTACCCCAAACTACAAGTAGTCCCGAGCTAACCCTGGCTGCCTTCTAACACATCTGAATCTCATCGTAGGGAAATGTAAGTATAAAATCTTGATAAAATGAAGAAAACTATCTGAATATATATATATATATCTGAAAGTACAAATCTAATTAATCTGATTAAATGAATACTGAAAAGGCGAAATACAACAACTGCTATCTAAGACTGAATCTGGTAGTCTGACAAGCCTCTACAACTGAGTCTAGAGAGTCACTGGGACAGGCCCCCGGCTGACTTAAACTATCTAAAATAAATAAAGGAATATCTACTAATAAACTAAAACATAAATAGCTAAGTCCTCGAACTATGAGGACTCACCAACTGCAGGGATGTAGATGAGATGCTCAAAAATCAATCACGCTGCTGAGACTGAGCACCTGAACCTATATTATGAGATAATGTAGCACATAGACGTATATGTGGATTAGTACTTTGATGATGTACTGAGTATATGGGGGTGCATGCAATAAGTAACCAATATAATCACAGTTTATAAAATCATACATGCTAAATGTAAATGACTCACATAAGCTTGAGTAAATCTGAAATCTGAAAGTCAAAATCATGAATAAAAAGGCATATAGTCTAAATCTTGTAGGTCATTACACTTAGTTCTGAAATCTGTATTCTGTTCTCATTCTCAAATCAAATCGGCTAAGTGGAATCTGCAAGTCTATATAGAAAATAATTTATCGTTTTATCTAAAAGGAAATTCTTTCAAAACTATTCTGTATGGCAGATCTTTCAAAGATTTAGGGAAAATATTTCATCTTAAGGGAGGTTCTCTTAACCGACATAAACCATGCGAGCAACATGGAGTCCAACGTCTCGTCCTCTTAAGGAAGAAACCTCATGTTGGGGAGAGGTGTCATACTCTTGCCAGGGAGTATAACCTACCTATGTGATATATCACACGCTAAATCTATTATCCATATCTAATGGGAATATCTAAATCTGTACTTACATTGGCACGTAGTTCTAGGAAAGTAGGATGCGCTAAACTCACACTCCCCACTCGGTGCTAAATACTACTCTCTTTTTATCTATATGCTTACTTTGTTGGAAATCCACTTTTAAAAGCTAGCATAAGGGTTTATCTAAAACCAATTATGCATCTGTTTGATATAAACTGTACTCAAATCTGAAATCTATTTCTATAAACTGTAGTAAATTCTAAAAAGTAGATTCCATAGCTAAACTGAGGATCCGAAGATCAAATACTATTTATATAACTGAAAATATGCTAATATCAGGGTGATTAAAAGCACAATTTCTTGAAATATCAATACTCAAATATGCTTCTTGAGAATCATCAACAATGCTAATATAGTAAAATCAAGAATCTTAATATCATGCTCAATTCAATTGAAAAGCTATAAACAATGTCTCAAATCATGCTCATGGTATTAAAAAAAAAAATCATAAAAGAACATTCTTTAACTAAAAAAAAATATGAAATTTCATAATTCAATCATATCATACTCACAATCATCAATAAGATACTTTGGGCATAAACCCTAATTTGAATTTCATGGAAAATCTCATAAATTTCAGTGAATCTATAGTTAAAATAAAGTTTTGGGCACAAGGGTGAAATAATTACTCTTGTTCAAACTCCACATACCTTAGATGATGAACTAAATGAATAAGCCTGCTTTTTGAGATGCTATTTGTGCTCTTAAATGAAGATTCTTGAAGCTCTTGGTCTAGGGATCTTAAATCTTGAAACAATTTGGAAAAAAGATAGTGGAATCTTGAGTTTCTTGGAGATAAATGTTGAAGCCTAGGGATTTTGGATGAGAGTAATTTTGATGAAACTTAGCATATAATACTTCTAAAAGGCTTTAATCATGTGTTTAGATGGATTGGGGGTTGGGAAAAAAAATCCAAAATACCCCCTGTAACTCCTGAACGAAACTGAAAAAATAAAATGGGGTCTCGATTTTTGGCCTTGGCGCGACGCGCCACTATTGCGCCAAGCCACTGGAAAATGCCAACTGGGAAAATACTTGGTGGCATGACGCGGAGGTATTGCGTTGCCACCTTGGATGGGACCTGGAAACTCAGCGCGATACACCATTATCGTAAACCTTCGCTGGAATTGGACAATTGGGAATTTGGCTCCCTCCGCGATACGCCAATATCACAGAGGGCCACTAAAAATTGAAAATTAGGAATTCACACTGCTCCATGATGTGATAAGGGTCCAGATGATGGTGTTTTGCGACTGGAACTTAAAATAGCCATAACTTCTTACCCGGTTATCGGATTTAGGCGAATTTTATATCGTTGGAAAGCTTATTTAGTTTCCTATGGCATGGAAAGTCCAAATATAAAGAGTTCCAAACAAAATAAATATCATTCATTCTAAGAGATAATCCTTGACATTTTTGGGATGAGTTTAAGCTAGGAAAATTGCGGGGTATTACAATATGCTAGTAAGGGCCATAAACTAATCCGGTATATTATTGATAAGGCTTGTAGTCTATGATTTATACTGAAAACAATTGATGATCCTCAATTCAATTTAATTTTTGTAATTATTTATATTTTTGACTATGTATAAATGTTTTTTTTATCGTTGCACCAACCCATATATACCTTACAAATGACCGAGTGTCGATCTATATGGTCCATCATCTACCCACCGTATGAGAAGACACCAATTATATTAGTGGTTTATGAATGAGTTCCAGCAATAAAAAAATTTAAATATCAGATTCTTACCATGGTAATAAAGTACATGTCAAATCATACCCAATGGTAATATCTGACTTCCTTTTTTGTATAAAAAAGAAGACGATTCTTGTTTTAACACTCTCATTTTTCAAGCTTTATTTTTTGTTCACTTTTAAACAACTACAATGTCTCAAGCATCTTAAAAATCCAATGCAAAAATGTCCTACATATGTCGTTGTGGCAATCCAGCTGTCATGAGGACGTCAAGCACCGATTCAAATTCAGGTTAAAATTTTTTTAACTACGTGGTTGGAAAAGTGAGTGTGTACACGAATATGTGATTTATATTTTCTTATTTAAGTAAGAAAATTCATCTAATTGCTTTTTTTTTTTGGTCTAGGATAATGACAGATGCCATTATTTTAAGTGGCTTGTGGATAACTCACCAACGAGCATCCCATCGACAATAAATTTTCAAGGCGTTGCCAAGTTTCAAATACTACAAAGGCTTTAGAAATTCAAAGAAAATAAACTCATGACATTGTTAAAAGAAGCGGAAGAGAAAAGAGATCACTTGAAAGGATCGCTAAAAGAAATCAAAATAGAGAGGGATCAACTAAAATAAATATTTATTTTGACTGAAGGAAAAGAGAATGACCTTAAGATTTGTTGTATGGTTTGTTGTTGGTGTTAGCTTTTTGGAAAGATTTAATAGGGATGTAGGGGGAGTTAATAAATAGATTTATGGTTTCTTAAATCAACTGTGGGTGCAGTCTATAATTAATAGAGAATGACTCCTATAATATTTATCATCGACCTCTATAAACTATGATAGTAACTGAATTAGTCACATAATGCAACATATAATAGTAAACATCAACTTGAAGTTGATAGTTCCCAATGATATTAGTCTATAAATAATTAAGTAGGTCTTCTATAATAAAAGACATTAGATAAAGAGTGACCCAATAAAGAGCAAACTTGTTTGTCATCATTGTAAATGTGTCATTTCTTAAATCAATCATGGGTGTAGTCTACAAATTATAGTCAATGCCTCCCATAATATTTACCATCGACCTCTATAAATTATGATAGTAATTGAATTAGTAAATCAATGCAATCATTTGTATTATCTAGACAATGGAATAATTGAACATAATTTCATCAGTAAAGATTGATACATTTAAAAACAAACTTGTTTGTCATCACTGAGTTGCCAAATATATGTAATCCAATTATCCATAAAAACCAAATTATTAAAAAAATAAATCATTAAAAAAATTATTTGTTTCAAGCTACCAAACTATATGTTATCAATTGTTTTGGTTAGTACTTCAATCATCATTGAGTTCCTTAACAATGCCCATCACATACACTTCCTTTTCTTCACCTTTCTTTTCCTCTTCTTCTAATTCTTTATTCTCATTTTCTTAATCTTCTTCTTCTTCTTTCTTCTTATTTTCTTAATCTTCTTCTTCTTCTTCTTCTTCTTCTTCTTCTTCTTCTTCTTCTTCTTCTTTCTTTTTCTTCTTCTTCTTATTTTGATTTTTCTGATTTCTTCTCTTCTTTTATCTTTTCACCCTCTTATTCAACTATTTATTTTTCATCAACTGCCTTTTTTTCCTCTTCTTCTGATGATTTCTTCTCTTCTTCTATCTTCTCCTCCTCATGTTCAGTCCTTCTTCTTCATCAACTGCCTTCTCTTTTTTTTCTTCTTTTTCTTCTTTTTCTTCTTCTTCTTCTTCTTCTTCTTCTTCTTCTTCTTCTTCTTCTTGATGATGATTTTTTTTCACCATCTTCTTTGGCTTTCTCCTCATTTTGTGCTTCTTCTTCAGCTGTAATCTCCTCATCTTTTTTTCCTTCTTCTTTTTTTATCTTGTTTATCTGCTACCTCTTCTCTTTGTTTTTTCTTATTTCTTCTCTTCTTTTATTTTTTTATTTGTTACTACAAGGTCAGTCACTACAATCATAAGTTCTTTGAAGTTTACTTGATGTCATATACAAGGGGGACTATCGACATGCACTGCATCATTTTGAAAGGATTACTAAAATTACACAAGTATATTAAATAGAAAGAATAAAAAATAAACTAGTTTACCTTTATATTGCTTCTTCTTCTTGTTCTTCTTGATTCTCCTCAACCTTTCATCTCTAACAAAAGAAGCAATATCCAAAATAGTTTTCTCGAGCAAAGTTATGTAGGTCTGCTTCATAGTGGTAAGGTATGAGTGCACAATCTATAAAACATAAATATAAATTACACAATATTCACTAATTTAATAATATTATTATCATATTATAATAAGTAGAATTTTACCTTTGTGTTGTCTTCTTTGTACTTAAAGGGGACACCTTCTATTATGTTGTTGCTCTTCGACGTGTTCCATCAAAGTAGATGGGGATGGACAAAGAAGAATCCATTGACTTTCTAACATACTTTCCAAGATGATAAAAAGCCTCATATATCTAAACCTGCAATTAATAGAAGTATAAGTAAATTTACAAGTCTATGTATTACTACATAAATAGATAAGAGTCTATAATAAATTGATAAGATGGTAGATAATAAGTACCAAGAATGCCCAGAGAAAGCCATATAAATCGTACGATACATTATTCTTCTCAGCAAATACTTCTTTCTGCTTGCTCAAATCAATCATCTTTTCCAAATAGCTCAATGTCAGCCCAAGCAACTCTTTTTCCTAGGGATAAGTCTCGAAGAATTTAAATCAGCTACCATCTTGATGTAGTCTGAATCCACCTTCTTTGATAGGTCCTTTGCGAGCAACATCAAGTGCACAAACCAAACTAAGCACATTTCAACTTTTGTTGCTTAGTTAACCTATTACCTTTGATCAGGCTAATCAGCCTTATAGCAGTAATATTCTTGTTCTTTGTCACCTTAAAATAAAAGTTTTCACCATTTTGGAGGACTTTGTTCATTTTTGATTCACGAGGATATGCTGAACAATTCAGCTCCATAATCAAAACAAATTGCTTTAAGCCAAAACCAACTGGCTTATTGTTCACATAAAATTAAATTTGATGTAGTTTTTTTTAATTATTTTTGATATGTCGCAACAATATATAATGGACCATCTGTCCATTGAATTTAAAATGTTTTGATGAATGTCTCAAGTATCCAAAATAGATTTTCGTAAAATTAGCATACAACTTTTGTTCAACTAAAATCCTTCTAAACTCTCGATAAACCGCTATTATTGCTCTTACAGAATTTTTTGCTAGAAAAGAGCCTAACTTATCTATCCATGTAGTTAGATCGTAAAACTCAATTAAGATATCTCTTGAACAAATTTGCAAGGATAGGGGGTCATTATTCTCCCTGTCTCCACTATATCTCTGGTTCTCATCTTCACCGCTATCACTTTTACTTTCTCCTTTGCTTTCCCCTTCACTTTCTCCTTCATTGTCCTCAACATCATCACTCTCCTGTGCATTACTTTCCTCAAATTCCTCAATCTCGTCAATGATTTTTTATTGACTTTCCGACCCAGGTTCTTGGATTACAACTTTTTTCCTCTCAAAGTATTGAAAATTTCTTCGATTTTTTGCTTCCTACTGCTAGAAGCCATCAAAGCAATCCCTTTAACTGCTATATGACTTCAACTATTTTTTATTTACAAACAAAAATAAATCTATAGTGGTTGATCTATCGATCACTGGTCTATTAACATAAATGGAAAAATGTCTCAGATCCAACTTGAAAATTAAGTACCACTTCTCCAAATATTAATAGTGCAATTCATAGCAAAAAGAACACCATTAAAATAGGTCTAATTCAGTAAAAAACTAAAAATCGATAGGCAATATAAACATTAAAAATAAAATTTTTTCCATCCATTATCCAAAGAAAAACATAATTAACATGTTGAATCAAGAATATTATCTAAAATCTCTAAGATTTCGACTAATTTAATCAAGAACAATACAACTTTTGTGAAAATTCAAGAATGACTACACAAAAATGCAATAAAAGAATATACTAAAATGGATCTAAAACTGATTGAAGAAGAAGATTAAACTTACCTGATCAAGAGAAGATGAAAGATTTCGACTTGAGGAGGAACAAAGGAGAAAAATGTTTCAATTCTCTACAAGTATGAAGAAAATCGGGAAGAAAAATATTTGAGGAGAGAGAGAGAAGTTTTTGAATTTATTTAATAAATTTTAAAAAGATTTGATATTTAATAAATATAAAAATGGATCTTGTTGTCTTTTTACAAACTAATATTTTATCCCCAACTTTTAAGAATATTAAAGAGGCCTATGACCCCACAACCCTACCCCACTTTTTGTTTTTTTTCATATACTAATCCTAAAAAATAAAAAAAAGAAGAAATTAAGTGGTATGACCTTAATTTAGTTTTCAAAATGGGTACCATTCTAAATCTCCTCATGTTACATGGACAAAGGAATAAGTTCAAAAAATGAATGTTATGAAGAATTTACAGCTAGTAGTTGTTGGATAATTCTCATATGGATGGGCAGAGTTAGAGGTACTTCAAACTCAAATACCAAACCAATGCAATATAAACGAGGATTGCATATTGGGCTCTTGAGAAATAGACATGTATTAATGAGGTTTAATTTAATGAAAGATTATGTAAATATAATGTTGAAGAATTGTATTATATTATGAAAAAGAATGGATATTCATATCAAATGAGACCTCTTATATATGCCGCAAATTCAAGCAGGAGGAAGAGACTACACAAGTGATGGCTTGGGTTTCTTTTCCCAATTTATTGCCAACTTCTTTAGGGAAAGAAACACTGTTTTCATTGGTGTCAACAGTAGGTAAGCTAATTCATTTAGATATGGCCATAATTAATAAGGCCGACCTAATTATGCAAGGGTGAAGGTCTAAGTAGACTTATCGGTAGAGTTTTCTAAACTCGTGGAGATTGAAGGTATGAATAAAATCTCCAACTCTACAAAGGTAGGGATTGAAGGTGTGAATAAAATCTCCAACTCAACAAAGGCAGAAACAATCACCATTCAATACGATAATGCTACCTAAGTATTGCACAACCTGTAAACGACAAGGTCATGTGGAGGTTGAATATAAAATATTGTACCAAGAACTGAGGATAAAATTTGATGACAATCTTGATGATCACAAAGATAAGAATAACAACACTGCAATATCTATGAATTAGAGGAAAACACAAAGAGGAGGATGAATGTCCCCAGAAGGCACCCTAAAAATAGAATGTTCAAGAGGTTGGAAACAAATGTTGATCAGATATTGAGTGAGAGAGCTATGAAGGCATCTCCTACTAATAAAACTATTAACACTAAGAATCTATTTAGTGTGCTACAAGATGAAGGGGAAAATGTGATAACACTCGTAATGTTAAGGGAGGAGGTAATGATACATCATTAGACAAAATAGAAATTTCACAAAACTCAGAAGTGAAAAAAGCCACAGTACATTCCTCAAATGGACATCAGATACATAATACAAATACAGAAGGGACAGAATACTCAAATCACGAGTACCGAAAACAAAAAACTAGTGGACAAAGAGCAACACCAGAAATTAGGTGTAAGGAACGAAGACTCTCCTATTATAGAAGGTACACAAAAGTAGATGTAAATATTTCTAGAAGGTATGGATCAAGAAGTAAATAACAAAAACAACGGTATTAAAAAACTGAAAACATTAGTGACAAGGGACCAAGAGATATGAGTGTTGGAGGAAAGATACCTATAATTGAGGACCTTGCACATGTTGAATACCAGTAATCATTGCAAATGGTAGATTTGAAACAGGTGTTAGACATTGATGAAAATATTCTAGTGCAAAGGTTTTCTCAAGAATCCCAAGATCATTTACTACTTGAGGCAGACAGTGAACAAAGTTTGATAGCTGCAGATGCAAAGATGGCAGTAACATAAGCAAAAATCTTCCATGAAGGTGTTACGTAATGTTGTATCACATGTGATAACAGATGACGTAAATTGCAAATAGAGGATTAAAAAGGCAAAGATAAGGAAACAAAATACTACCAACAATACAATCCTAAAGTGTTGAAGCAAGTAAATGTATTACCACAAGCTAATAAAAAAGAAAAAAAGGCTAACCCAAGGCCGTCTCAAAGCCTACATGGACACTTCCTAAGAGGAATTGTAAAATTGGTTTTAAATGCAGTTAAAAGCATGGTTTTGGAATATAAGATTTTAAAATCTCAACATGATTTTTAGAAAGAGTAGATACTTCATAGATATCATAATTTTTCATTAATTAGTTTGATGTAGACCTTTTAAGACTCAAGATATATATAAAGGTACAAGAGGAGGCTAGGAATACAATATGCATACTATAATCATAATGGATAGATATGGGTTTTTATTTAAGAACAAATTCATATAATGGTACTGGAAGATTCTGAGCAGTAGTTAACTCTTTAGTGTGGGTTCCAAGACAGTAAACAAATAGTCACTACTATTGATTATGTCACAGGTGATGCATCTGCGAGGTTAGGCTTATAGGAGGACATCTATCATCTGAGGCAGAATATGAGGTTCCCTTGGCTAGTTGGGGGAGATTTAATATTATTATGTATGAAGAGAAAAGATTAGAGGCCTCCTAATGTACCCAAATAAGTATGAAGACTTTTCTTTTTGCATGAATTCTTGTAAGTTATTTAACATTAACTTCAAGGAAAGTCATTTACATGGTGAAATGGTAAAGTGGATGATGCACTTTTATTTAAGAAACTTGATAGGCTTGTTATAATTAATATTTTTTTAACCTTATGGGAAATATAGAGATGAAGCACTTAGCAAGGACAAGATCTGATCATACCCCACAATTACTCTCTTGTGGAGGGCATAACCTTCATTTTAGAACACTATTAAGATTTTTAATGTTTTGGGTTGGGAAAGATGATTTCAAAGACGTTGTCAAACAAATTTGTGTTTTTGAAGAATTAGATGACATCCTTATTTACTTGAAATAAAAGATGAAGAAAACTAAACTAGTCCTTAAGGGTTGGGGGAAGGAAATATTTGGGGACATATTCAAGAAACTCAAAATAAGAGAAGATATTGTTAGAGTTAAAAAAGAACTTTTTAAAGAATATCCTATCACTGCGAATAGAGTTGTTCTACAAAAAGCTCAGGCTGAATTTAAGCAATACCTTTAGGATAAAGAAGAGTTTTGGAGGCAGAAAGATGAAATTCAGTGGCTTACAAATAAAGACAGAAAGACCAGGTTCTTTCATAGCCTAGTAAATGAAAGAAGGATAAGATTGGATCTTACTAGAATCCAGAAGAATGATGGAGATTGAAATGAGGGAGATAAGATATTACTGTTGAGGCCATAAGTTTTACAAGAATCAATTTACTAGCAATAATTTCTCTGATGAGTTATATTTACTTTAGCATATTTATTGTTTGATCAACTCTGAGGATAACTGTATATTGAATGTGCTTCCTAGTAAAGAGAAAATAAAGACAACTGTGTGTGAACTTAATAGGGATAGTGCTAGTGGCTTGGATGGTTTCTCTAGATAGTTTTATCATTAATGTTAGGATATTATTAGTGATGATGTGATAAAAGTGGTAAATGCATTTTTACTAGTGCTTCCCTTTCTAAATTCATTACTCATACCAATCTAGTCTTATTACCCAAACAAGAAAAGGTTTTATCTATTTCTAATTTAAGACGTATAAGATTAAGTAAAAATTTGAATATAGTGAATTCAAGTATTCTTCATGACAATCTTGAAAAATTACTTTCTAAGATTATCTCACATAATCAGTTTGAATTTATGAACGGCAAGAGTATAACCGAGAATGTGTTACTGGCATGGAAAATAATCACAAATATTAGAAAAATAAGTAAACCTACTAAAATGGTTATTAGATTAAACATAGGCAAAGCATATGATATGGTGAACTAGAATTTTTTGTGAAAGGTGTTGGAGAAGATGGGCTTTAATATCTCATTGGTGGATAAAGTATGGAGGCTAGTTGCAAATAATTAGTATTGTATTTTAATTAATGGTATTTTTAGGTCTTCTTCCATTCTACTAGAAGGGTAAAACAAAGAGCACCTTTATCCTCTGCACTTTTTGTTTTAATTGCTGAGGTGCTTTCTAGAGCTCTTAATAATTTATTTTGTCATAATGCATTTAGAGGCTTTAGTTTGTCAAAATGGTGTAAAAATATAAATCATCTTGTTTATGAAGATGATAATATTATCTTTGCTTCTACTGGTAGATTTTTCCTGTAGTTGATAATAAAATTTCTGGAAGATTATAAGTTGTAGTCTGGTTAGAAGATTAATAGAGACAAGAGTGCAATTATGGTGTACAATAAAACTACACATGTAGACATTCAGACTATAAAATATTACACAGGTTTTACAAGAGGTAAATTTCCTTTGATGTATCTAGGTTTTCCTGCTGGACATGCTAGAAAAAGAAAGATTCACTTCACAGAGGTAATATAAAAAGTCTAGAATAAAGTGTAGTTTTGGAAGGGTAAACTTTGGTCACTTGTGGGTAAGTCTATGGTGATAAATAATTTATTCAGGAGCATTCCCATTTATCAATTATCTACTATGATGATAAATCTTGATTGCATAGCATTATTTATATAGAATTTTAAAGAGGTTGGAAGAAATAAACATTGGGTGGCCTGGTCTGATATTTGTTTGCCTATACTTGAAGTGGGATTAGGGTTTAGATCCTTACTTGATATTGAAAAAGCCTTGTATGTTAAATTATGATGGATATTCAGAATATAAAAGTCTATATGGATGAACATCATATGGAATAAACACTGCAAAAAACACAGACCTCAGGTGGTAGAATGGAGAGTGGCTCTTAAGTATGGAAACATATGTTGATGATAAGAGATGATATTGACAATTAAATTTGGTGGGAACCAAAATATAAACACTCTAGTATTTGATTCGATAATTGGACCCAACTGGGTTCTTTATGCTTATTTCTACCTGTGAATCATCATACTAACATTTTTTTGAAGATGTGTGATAATTAAGACTGAATGAAAGATAGAATGAGAATGCGATGTAGCTAATATTTCTAAGAGAAGTGTGCAATTGAATTATTAAGAAGGTGGATAAAAAGGGATAATAGGGGTCTGGTATAAGCCTTGGTATATTGAGTGGGAATGGCCGAACATGCTATTTGTTGCTATTGTTATAATCTTGTTCCTGAGTCTTTTGATCATATTTTTATCAATTGCCCTATAGCTGCAGGTCTATGTTCTTTCTTTTGAACCTGTGGCAGGTGTGTAAAGTCCTTTAATATAGTTAACGGGACATAGTTGTTAAGTGGTGGAAGGTTCCTTGTGCTGGCAAACTTAGACCTTTATACAAGGTTGTGCCTATATTTATTTTATGGAAAATTTGGAAGAGGATAAGCATTTTTAAACATGAGGAAAATATGTTGGTATATTGTAGGGTGATGGAATAAATAAGAACTTGTATTATATGGCATGTACTAGGTATCCTTGGTTGAGAAACCTACCAAATACTTGGCCTATGATTGTAAAGTTCTTTGAAACATGCATATCTTCCTTTGATTTTAGAATATCATTCTAGAGTTGGCTTTATTGGCGTTTTGCAAAGTTCTTTGTCAGTTTCAGAGTATGAGATTGGGTCTCTTGAGTAGGCCAAACATATTCCTATGGTATATCCATTAGAACATGAGATGGTTTATGGAATTATCAAAGAGTTAGCTTTACCACTCTGTTTGGCATTAGAGTATTTGATAGCAACTAGGTCTTTTCTTTCTCAAATTATTAATCATGCGAGGTCCATCAGATAGCATATATTGAGACATACAAAGGTAGAGGTAAGAGACTATGCCATCAACATAATGCTATTACTATTTTATCTAGGAGTGAGGATCCTCTTAGTAGAGGTCAGGTTCACTTATAGCCTATCAGTCCTATATAGGTGGCGTCAAAGATTATAGGTGGATCTCAAATTAGTAGTGGTGATCACAATAGGAAGAGCTATCGTTGGACCTTACAGATTAATTAACATAGATCTCTGGGCCATGGCAGTCATTTTGGATTAGTTGGGGCAACATCTCTAGGTATTTCAAAAGCTTGTCATAGTTGTGGTGAGATTGGTCCTTAGTTTACAGAATATGTAGGATGTGATTTGGTTGCTCAGGCAGAGTTAGCATATGTTTCCTACCATCCAAGACTCTGAAATATGTTATAATTGCGAGTAGGATGGTCATCTCAGTAGGGCATGACCTTAGCATCGGTTGGTTAGCTAGTTAGGATCAACTCTTATTTCTCTTAAGGTTAGAGCTTTAGGGGTTTGGTATGACTGTAAAAAGATAGTTCATTGGTCCATAGAGTGTCCCCGATATGGTATTATTAGCCATTCAACTCATTTAGTTCAGTATCGTAGAGATGTGACACCTTCAATTAGAGGCACTATGTATAGTGCCTCAATTGGTGATTCAAACGCTCAATTTTAGTTTGGACCCACTTAGATTCATACTCTCTTAGGCATATCATTCATGTGCTTCAAACCCCACCATGATAAGTAAACCTTTTATTTCCTGCTTTTACCGTTTTATTTGAGTATATTGGGATTCTTTTACCCATTGATGATTGTATACCTTGGTAGGTTTACATTGTTTATTGTGTGCCTTGATATAAAGTTCATGATTATATGGCTACCCTCATAGATGACTTCTTTTAATAGTGAATAGAGTGGATCAGTGTTGATATATCCCTAGGGGTGTAACATTTAGGTCGAGTGTCATTTCCCTTGGATTATTAGTTTACTTTTTATTGATGTTCATTTTTGGTACCACTTACTCCTTATACTGATGTTTATATTGCTGTTATTATTATTGTCATTGTTTGATGCTGATCGACCCTCACTTGGTACATATCTGGACTAGCATTATCTAGTTAGAATTCCCTTCTTTGTAGTTCTTAGTCGTTGGTTTGGGCAACTAGCTTGGATGAATGATTTTTCTCTTGTAGAAAGGCTAGTTTAGTTGTTATACTATTCTATTGGTGAGGATAGATAAATTGTTGAGTCAACTATGAATAAGGAGGTATGTCAACTCTCCTTAATTTTGTTATGGTTCTAGGGTTTGAAATCTGATTATATAGCCTATTTTTAAGACTAACTATCTTAGGATCCATTCTTCTGATTTGATTAGTTTATCACTAGGTAGTGGCCTTGGTTTTGATGTCGAGAGGTCTTAGACTTGCCTTTTAGGTTTCTTTGGTTCGTCTTACAGTGATAATTAATCTTAGTATTGGTGTGGAGTTAGATACTCTATTATTTCCATGGTGTGGTTTATGTCCTAATAGAGATAAGGGAGGTAGAGATAGGTAATCTTTCCTATAACCACTTCTTAAGTTAGAAATTTAGGTATTCATGCTGGGATTAGGAAAATTGGATTGAATAATTTCTGGTAAGGTTGTAGTTCTCTTAGTTGCTAAAGTTTGGTTATCTATAGTACGATTTGTAGCCTTGTTGAGTTCTTGAGCATTATTTGGTGGTTCATGCCTTCTAGAATATATGGAGTTGATTTCTTATCTTTTTAACTGATGATTTATCCTCCATTATGATTTTTTGCTTTAGATGTATTTTGGTTTTGGTTTTGGCATGATCCAGTAGGGATATGTCTGATTTTCATACTATGGTGATTTGGGTATTTAGACTTTGTTCATACTTGTTAGCTTATTTTTGGATTTACGCCTTGCAATGGAGACTTAGAGGTTATGACAGATTCCCATCTTTAGGGTACTTTTGGATAGTTGAGATAGGGCGGTTTAGCCTTGGTGTTGATGTTCAACTAGAAGTTCTAGAGCTTAGGTACAATCTTAATTTTTAGATTTGTCTCACTTGGGGTTTTACTTATAGGCTGGATGACCCTACTCTTTATCTACCTATTCAGTCTTTTTTAGTTTAGATAGGTTGTGGTAGATAGGTGTTCAGATGGTAGCCTATTAGCACCCGATGATGGTTCTTCTGCTTCTTATTTTGGGCTATTGGACGAATTATATGAAAAATAAAACTATAGGTATGGTCCCCATATTTAGTTGAAACAATCTTGGATAAAAGTTTTAATGGTTCCGTTATGTCCGAAATATTGAATTTGGTAAGATATCATAACTCGTTTACACACATGAGGTTTCAAACAAATCTTGAGCACTTGATCGATGTCTATTTTTGGACTTAGAAAAATCAGGTATCTAGTACCTAATGTGACCGCTTAAGCTCTCAAAGAGCCGCTTTAGCAGTATATGTGTTAGCTTTCCATTTGCTGCTTAAACAAACCTAGGTACATGTCTATTCTGATTTAGTGAGAAGAGGGCCACTTAAGCGATCCCCGCATTAACGTACGGGTGACCGCTTTAGTGGTACCCATGCCAAGCTGCCAGCCTACCTTAGCAGTCAAGATACCACTTTAGTGGCAGGTGATTTAGCGCCAAGGTGTCCACTTTAGCGGTACCTGGGGGATTTTATTCCTCTTTTCCCCACCTGATTCTCCACTACTTCTTTCACTATTTTCACACCAATTTGAGAGATTAAATAGAGAAAAAAGTGAGGAATCATCCATTGAAGCTAAGGTAATCTATCGTAACACTCCTTGGTCATTTCCCATTAATTCTCCTATCAATTTCTATCCTATTTCATGGTAAATTATTAGAAAGTAGGTCCTAAAATTCCTAAACTTTAAGGGTCAATTTAGGCGCCCCAATTCTTCAACCATTTGTGCTCAACTTTTGAGCACACATTACTTGTCCTTGAGGGACCTCATGACATATTAAACATTCGAAATTAAAAAATGATGTTTTAGATATTTGATCGAAATAGATTTTGATCTATAATTTTACTACTGCTGTTTACATCGGTCAAGAGATATTTATCCCTTTTTACACCTTTGTGATGATTTATTCCCAGAGTTGAGCCCAGGCAATGAATTTACAAACTTACATGCTTTTATCCACTCAAGTCCATGCATTTATTATATGTACATCTCTCTAATACTGGACAAAGTAGATTGATGATGATGATAGCTATTAAAAATGTTAGATCAGGACCATGTTGGTGTATTTGGGTACGTTCGAAGACCCTTGGGCCCCCTTCATTTGTGAGCCGACGTGCCAGAGAAGAGAGGTCGCCGTAGGTCCTGCCTCTGTGAGCCGTTGAGTTGGAGGAGGTGTATTCACTGGGTTGTGTTATGACTCTTTAATTGGTCATAGTATTATGGATTTACTCTGCATTAATCCTTACATGCGCATTGCCTATCACCAGTGTATTTTTTGATTCCTATATCTATCAGCCTTATAGGGGGTTGCATATATATGGGTTATAAGTGTTTTTTGTAATGTGTTGTGTGCTGATTTAGCCTTTGGGTTATGGGTCCTGATTTAGGTATTGTTTGCTAGACTAGCCGATTACTTTATTGTTATTATTATTATGGTTAGTTCTTGGCATGTTGGTTATGGCTGGTACAGAGATTCGAGGTATAATTCTGATTCCTCTCTCTTTCATTTATTTAAATTAGATAATTGTCTCATGTTTAGACATTTGGAGTAGGAACCCTTATTATGTTAACACTAGTTCCTACTATGATTCGGAGACCTCAAGATGCAAGTATGAATACCTTAGGTTGTACCTTTGAGTAAGTCTTGTCTATGTAGGTATATATATGTATATAGCTATAATATCACCGTATATCTCTCTCCTCCCTCACTTATTCATGTTGTACTTCTATTCTTTCACCTTGTATACTACTATATGTAATGCTTCTACCCTTTGTTTGTATATTAGCTAGTGATATATGGTATAGTACTTTAGTTCCTAAGTATGGCTAGGAGAGAATAGTTCATCCTTAACTTTATTATGTTAGTTTCCTGGATAGTTGGCTGTAGTTTACATTCCTGCTTGCATGTTGTTGTAACACTCCATATTTTCCTAGCATAATCTAAGTCCCAATATATCAGTATTCGTATATGAAATTTTTGACACACTCATTATTTTTTAGTTTAGAGCATGTCATTGCATAGGAAATTCAATTAGCTTTCCAACGATATAAAATTTGCCCAAATCCAATAACTGGGTAAGAAGTTATGGAAATTTTAAATATCAGTCGTTAAACATCGTCATTTTAACCCTTAGCGCGTTGTGGAGCCAGTCCAAATGACAATTTTCAATTTTTAGTGTGACTCTACGATGTTGGCGCGTCGTGGAGCAGGCCAATTTCCAGTTTGGCAATTTCCAATGGCCCTCTACGATGGTGGCGCATCGTGGAGGTGGCCAAATTGTCATTTCAAAGGATTAACGTGATAGCTCCATGTTGCAGTGTTTGTCCAGGTCCCAATTGTCCTTTTTGCAGTAGCTTGGCGCGATAGTGGCGCGTCACGCCAAGGCCAAAAATCGGGATCTTTAATTTTCAGATTCCATTTTTAAATTTGTTCAGGGGTATTTGGGTCTTTTTTTCCATGGCCCTAATTAACCTAAAACACAAAATTTAACCCCTAAACACCCTAAGTAGTCATCATTATTTCAGCTCCTCACACAATCAAAGATCCCCTTTTTAAGAACAAGAAACCCTAGCTCTCAAATTCAAGGCTAATCCACAATAACTCACCCAGAACTTCAAGAAATTCACTATCACAGGTATGTTAGATGTTCATCTATGGAGCCCAAGTAACCCATTTTAATCACCAAGTTGTAATCTTTTCAAGTTATTATGTTTTAAATTATGATTTCATCCATGAATCTCCACGTACTATTGATTTTATAC
Organism: Capsicum annuum; assembly: GCF_002878395.1. Taxonomy (NCBI): domain Eukaryota; kingdom Viridiplantae; phylum Streptophyta; class Magnoliopsida; order Solanales; family Solanaceae; genus Capsicum; species Capsicum annuum. Next base: position 261,298,505 of record NC_061113.1, read on the forward strand.
CATGCTACCATTCAATTATTGTTATTATTCAATCCTCTATATTTTAACAATATTACTTATTGAATTAAACCATGTATTAATTCTATTATGATGAATTCATGCTATTCCTACAAGTTCCATGACATTTCTATGATTGTTTTAAACTATGAATTACAAGTGTTTGCTAAAATGCCTACAAGAGTGATTTATGTAATAAAAGCCTTCATGTTTTGATCTCCAAGTTTTAGTGTCATTTTACTATTATTGTTTTGAGTCCTCGGGGGTATTGAATACCCAAAATACATAGCTATTTACTTAGCGTAGTCTCTGTATATTATAGAATAGTCTTCAGAACATACTATGAGCATTATCAGAATAGTCAGATATTAGTCAGTTAAACTTAGAACAGTCTAGTATTTCAGTGTCTTTTAGTTGGGAATAGGATTTAACACTGAGTAAGTGTAGGGACGGTGGCTTCCCCATCAGATAGGCAGAGTCGTTAGTAGCAGTTCCTATACTTCAGAACTACGTAGCCAGCGTAGGATATGAGAAGTCACCTGTCAGATTAGGCTTGACTATCTCGTCGGGGTCACCCATCAGTTCACGCTTGACACCCTTAGTCCTTTGGACATTATATCAGTTTAGTAGATCCACATAGCCATCGTTAGTACCCATGGTATGGTATTAGCACCCTTCCAACTGGGGTTAAAGATTGGACTCCGCTTACCTCAAATTGGGAAATGTCGGTTAGATGATACCTCCCATAGTCTCAGATGCAATCTCAGTTACAGTCCCAGTTTAGTTATTCAGTTTTAGTGTTGTTTGACCAAAGCATACATATTTTAGTTATTTCAGTAATTGAATTTACAGGTTTTATTCAGTTTATATTATATGCTTGGTCATGCATCCTTAGTATTTATAGATTTTTCATGCATACTCAGTATTTACAGATTTCTACATATTCCTAGTAGCTACAAATTTCATGCTCTCTATTTAGTACTCTATGCTTTACATGCATATTCAGTTAATTATTAGTTCTATTCATGAAACCATGCATATCAACCTACCTCATTTAGCATACCAGTACAGTCAAAGTACTGATCACATACCTTTTCTTTTGCGCTATGATGTAATATATTATTGTTTATGATGCTCAGTTTCTCGCCCGTGTTTAAAATTATCAGATTCTTAGTAGTAGCAGTGTTGAGTCCTTATTCTTCGAGGACAGGCTTACTTTATTTCATGTCTTAATTAGTAGTTAGTTGGGGCCTGTCCCATCCATTCATAGTTATTTAGTTATAGAGGCTTATCAGATATTAGAGTCAGTTATTCAGTATTCAAACATTATAGTTGGTTATCCAGTTTATCATTAGTTTATCAGATTCAGTTATTTCTATAGACTCATATTTCAGTTTAGAATTTAGTTATTAAAACCTTATGGTATGTCAGTATTCTTCCACATTTATGATTATGTTATAGAGTGCTCATAGCAGGTACCAGCTCATGGGTTAGCTTGTGGTCCCTTGAGACTGTAAGCACCGTGTATAAAAACTCGAGACTACCCTCTAGTTGTCATATGGTACTTCCAGTCTCGAGGGACCATAAGCTAACCCATGAGCTGGTACTTGCTTTGAGCACTGGATAACATGATTATAAATGTGGAAGAATACTGACATGCCATAAGGTTTTAATAACTAAATTTAAAACTAAAATATGAGTCTATAGAAACAACTAACTGAATATGATAAAATAATGATAAACTGGATAACTTACTGTAATATCTGAAGACTGAATTACTGACTCTAATTTCTGAAAAGCCTCTAAAACTGACTGACTAAATATAAGTTGATGGGATAGGCCCCCAACTAACTCTGCTATCTACTGAAGTAGAGATATGAAGTAAAATAATCTATCCTTGAATGTGAGGACTCACTGCTGCTACTGTACTACTGATAGTTTGAGAAGTAAAGTCTTAGAGAGGTCCAAAAATAGAGCGTTAGTACCTATGATATTATACATCATAGCGTAAAAGAAAGGTATTCGATCAGTACTTTGAATGTACTGGTATGATAAATGAGGTAAGCTGATAGATATGGTTTCATGAACAGAACTAATTATTAACTGAATATGCATGTAAAATATGAAGTACTGAGTAGAGAACATAGAATCTATAGATACTAAAATTATGGATAATCTATAAATACCGAGCATGCATGACAGTCTATAAATATTGAAGATACATGAAAATTTATGGACACTGGGATACACGACGAAGCATATAACATGGACTAAGTAAAATCTGTAAACTGAAGTACTGAAAAATACTAATATCTGTATGCTTTGGTCAAGCAACTCTAAGACTGCATAACTGAACTGAGACTATATCTGAGACTGTGAGAGGTCTAATCTAACCGACATTCCCTAATTTAAGCTAATCGGGGTCCAATCGGTAACCCCAGTTGGAAAAGTCTTAATATCATTCCACGGGTACTAACGATAGTTGTGTGGATCCACTAAACTGATATAATGTCCAAAGGACTAAGGGTGTCAAGCCTCAACTGACGGGTGACCCCTGCGAGATAGTCAAGCCTAATGTGATGGGTGATTTCTCATACCCCACACTGGCTATGTAGTTTTAGAGTATAGAGACTGCTACTAACGACTCTACCTATCTAATGGGGAAGCCACAATCCGTATACTCACTCAGTGCTAAATCATACTCCCAACTGAAAGACACTGAAATACTAGACTGTTCTGAGTTTGACTGACTGATATCTGACTGTCCTGATAATGCTCATAGTATGTTCTGAAGACTATTCTGTAATGTACTGAGACTAGACTAAGTAAACAACTATGGTTTTTAGGTATTCAATATCCCCAGGACTCGAAAAAAATAATAGTAAAATGACTCTAAAGCTTGGAAGATAAAGCATGAAGGCTTTTATTAAATCAATTACTCTTGTAGGCATTTTA
>NC_061113.1:261301556-261308105 GCF_002878395.1 Capsicum annuum
GTTGACATACTTCTTGCATCAAATGACTATTGAGATTGGCAGCATTGTCTGTAATGATCGTCTTAGGAATTCCAAATCTACAAATGATATTGGCATGAACAAAGTCCACCACAGCCTTCTTTGTCACTGACTTAAAAGTTACTGCTTCTACCCACTTTGTGAAGTAGTCAATGGCTACTAAAATAAATCTATGCCCATTTGATGCCTTCGGCTCAATCGGTCCAATCACATCCATTCCCCAAGCCACGAACGTCCATGGAGCAGCCATTGCATGCAACTCAACAGGAGGAGAATGTATCAGATCACCGTGTACCTGACATTGATGACACTTCTGAACAAATTGAATAGAATCCCTTTCCATAGTAAGCCAGTAATAACCTACTCGAAAAATCTTCTTTGACAAGACATGACCGTTCATGTGTGACCCGCATACTCCAGAGTATATTTCAACCATGATTGCTGAGGCTTCTCTCGCATCTACACACCTCAAAAGTCCCAGATCTGGGGCTCTCTTATACAAGATTCCCCCACTTAAGAAAAATCCACTAGCCAAACGCCTAATAGTCCTCTTTTGATCGTTGGTGGCATATGCTAGGTATTCTCTTGACTGAATGTACTGCTTGATATCCAAGAACCAAGGTTCTCCATCGAGCTCTTCTTCAACCGCATTACAGTAAACATGCTGATCACGACTCTGTATATGCATTGGATCGATATAGGCTTTGCCAGGATGTTGGAGCATTGAAGACAGAGTGGCTAAAGCATCAACAATTTCATTATGAATCCTTGGAATATGCCTAAATTTTACTAACACAAATCGTTGACATAGCTCCTGCAAGCATTGTCGATATGGGATGAGCTTCAAATCTCGTATCTCCCAATCGCCTTGAATTTGATGGACGAGCAAATCTGAATCTCCCAACACCAATAATTCTTGGACTCCCATATCAATGGCTAACCTCAAACCAAGAATGCAGGCTTCATACTCTGCTATATTGTTAGTACAGTAGAATCAAAGTTGTGCTATTATCGGGAAATGTTGTCCCAATTCAGAGATAAGAACCGCACCTATTCCGACTCCTTTCATATTGACAGCTCCATCGAAGAATAACCTCCAACCTGGATCAGCATCTATAATGACTTCATCGACACACGACACTTCTTCGTCAGGAAAATATATCTTTAATGGTTCATACTCTTCATCGATGGGATTCTCAGCAAGATGATCTGCCAAGGCTTGCCATTTCATGGCGGTTCGAGTCACATATACAATGTTGAACTCGGTAAGCAATATTTGCCACTTTGCCAATCGACCCATTGGCATAGGCTTCTGAAAGATATACTTCAAAGGATCCATGCGGGAGATGAGATTAGTATAGGATGAGAGATAATACTTCAACTTCTGTGCTACCCAAGTTAGGGCACAACACGTCTTTTCAAGAAGAGTATACCTGGTCTCATATGCGGTGAACTTCTTGCTAAGATAATAAATAGCCTGCTCCTTTTTGCCTGTGACATCATGTTGGCCCAGGACATAACCGAAAGTATTGTCCATGACTGATAAATATAAAATCAAAGGCCTACTAGGCTCTGGAGGTACCAGCACGGGCGGATTTGACAAATATCTTTTGATTCGATCGAATGCTTCCTGACATTCTTTAGTTCATTTTACCGCAGCACTCTTTTTCAGCAACTTGAATATGGGCTCACAAGTGGTTGTGAGTTGAGCGATAAACCTGCTAATGTAGTTCAGTCTACCAAGCAAACTCATCACCTCCATTCTATTCTTGGGCGGGGGAAAATCCTGAATGGATTTGATTTTTGAGGGATCCAATTCAATTCCCCGACGGCTGACTACAAACCCCAACAGCTTTCCAGGTGGAACTCCAAATACACATTTCACCGGGTTGAGTTTGAGATTATACCTGCGAAGCATTTCAAAGAACTTTCTTAAATCTTTAACATGGTTGGCCTGACTTTTAACTTAATAATCACATCATCCACGTAGACCTCAATCTCCTTATGCATCATATCATGAAATATAGTGGTCATGGCTCTCATGTATGTTTCTCTATCATTCTTCAAACCGAACGGCATCACTCGATAACAATAGGTTCCCCGTGGTGTGATAAAAGATGTCTTCTCCGCGTCTTCATCATCCATAATAATCTGGTGATATCCGGCATAGCAATCCACAAAAGAGGCAACCTCGTGTTTAGCATAGTTGTCTAACAAAATGTGGATATTGGGCAGTGGAAAATCATCTTTCGGACTGGCTCTGTTCAAATCACGTAATCAACACACACTCGAATTTTGCCATCTTTCTTTGGTACGGGAACAACATTAGCTAACCACATGGGGTAACGAGCCACTCGAATTACTTTGCCTTCAAGTTGTTTCATGATTTCCTCTTTGATTTTAACACTTACATCGGTTTTAAACTTCCTCAACTTCTGTTTGACAGGAGGGAACGCGGGATCAGTTGGCAATTTGTGAGCCACTAATTCAGTGCTTAAACCAGGCATATCATCATAAGATCATGCAAATACATCCTTGTAATCAATTAATGCTTGAATCATTCCATCTTTTGGCTGTGGCAAAGCATGTACACTGATTTTAGTTTCCCTAACATCTTCTTGATCCCCTAGATTTATTGGCTCAGTCTCATTCAAATTAGGATTCGGTTTGTCTTCAAATTGTTCCAACTCTTTGCTTATTTCTTCTAGTGCTTCTCCTTCATCATATTCCTCATTCTGCTTCATTATATCTTGATTAGTTTGGATTTTAAGATCAGGCTAAAAATTCCGCATGCATGTCATGTCATTAGAATCAGCATAAAGAGAACTGTGTAAGAAAAGAAAAATAAAATATATTAGACATGAAACAAAAGGGACATTGCATTTCATTAAATAAAAAGATAAAAGGGTTTAAACATAGATGCCAACATAACATAAACAAACTAAAATCTGAATTACAACCCTGAAATAACTCGAATAAACAAAAAGAAAAACAAAATAAACTACCAAAACTCCCTCCTGATGGGGAGAGGAGTGACTTCCCAATTATTGAGCCGAACAACTGGACCTATGAATTGCACGTCTGCCATACTGGTACCTTCTCCTACTTCGACCATATCAACTTCAATACAAAGGTTCTGGAAGTCATCAACCAATTCAACCTCAAATTCCACATGCTTCGTGACACCGCTCTTAACAAATGATTCACTGAGTAGTGGCATTGGGCGAGGGAGTGACCATTTTTTTTCTTCCCTTAGCTTTCTTCAGATCTTCAGCCGTAGGCTCAAATCCCAGACCAAACGTGCCCACGTTCTTACTCGGACATATGGGATGAACTATACCGTGCAGAGATGCTCCCAAACCCTTTCCTGGCTCAAATTCGTATTTCCAAAGTTCACTCACCATCATGATAGAAGTAGAAGACAATTGCGGTCCCGATATAGCCTACCATTCAAGGATACAATTCACCAACACTGTATCAAAAATTTGATAGACAAATGTCTCCTCTACGTTATTTGCTTCAATAAGAGACAAGGGAGAATCTTCGTAGGCTGACAAATCTCCTTCACCATGAATAACTACTTCTTGCCTGTCATGCTCAAACTTAATCACTTGGTGCAGTGTAGATGCAACCGCCTTGGCCTTGTGGATCCACGGCCTTCCCAACAACAGATTGTAAGAGGAGTCTACATTCAATACTTGAAACTCTATGGCGAACTCAACAGGCCCTATGGTCAATGTTAGTTCTATTTCGCCAATGGAATTTGATTTTGCACCATCGAAAGCCCTAACACATACGTTGTTGGGCCTGATCATGTCAGCACCAATATTTAACTTTTGCAAAGTAGAAATAGGGCAAATATTTGCACCTGAACCTCCATCAATCATGACATGAGTGACGTAGAAATCCTTACACTTCACTGTAATGTAAAGGCCCCGGTTATACCCTGTACCTTCAACAGGCAATTCATCGTCAGAAAAGCTGATCCGATTGACCTCAAAGATTTTTCCAACCATTTTCTCAAGCTAGTTGATTGTAATATCCCTTGGAATATATGCTTCATTTAATACCTTCAGTAAAACATCACGGTGCTCCTTGGAGTGCAACAGAAAAGATAAATGGGAAATTTGAGTAGGGGTTTTCTTCAACTGGTCTAATATTGAATACTCTGGCAATTTCATTTTTTTCAAAAATTCTTCGGCTTATTCTTCGGTGATAGGCTTTTTGATAGATGACGATCCACTCACCATTGGCTTGGACTTTCTTAAGCTTTCAGCACGAAACATCTTCCTGACCTAGTCAAACCCCCTACCTCATCTACATCTTCCACAACTTCTTTCCCGTGATAGGTCATCATAGTCCGCCCATAATTCCAAGGAACCCTTTTCGTATCAACTATCGAAGGTTGGGTCACCGATTTGAGGACAATAGGCGCTGCCAGTGCTCCTTTCACCGTCAAAATGGGCTGACTCAGAGCTCCCACCACTGTCAACGTAGGTTTATCCTGGCATCCTGTACTGTGATCAGGGGTTTCTTTGTGCTTTCTTGGGCTTTATCTTCTCTCATTCCTTTCTGGCTCAATGCCATTGCTTTCAAAGACTCCGCTACATTCACCGATTTTTCCTCAATGGTCTGTATCTTGACAATAGGCTTATAACCTCTCAAAGAATCTTTCCCATCATATATAAATTCTAATATATTGGCTTCAGCATGGGTTGGCAGTGGATTCAGGTTAATGTTTGGACCTTTCGGGGCCTGGACCAGCATCTGATTTGTGTCAATTAAATCTTGGACAGCTCTCTTTAAATGCCAGCATTTCTTGATATCATGGACTGGCATGTCAGAACAGTACGCACACCTTAAAGAATAATCGAGATTCCTCGGCGGTGGATTTGAAAGCCTTTCTTGAATTGGGCTAAAAACCTTCAACTTTCTCAACCTATCAAACAAGCTAGCATATGACTCCCAAGATGTGTGAATTGATTTTTGACCTCCTTCTCCTTCTTATACTCGGGCCTAGGTTGAAAACTGGGTCTGGAGGGTTTTGGTAATTTGGTGGCGCGAATGGGCGATTTTGTGGAGCTTGCGCGCGCCACTGCGGGTAAGAAGGGGTTTGGGCATATGGCTGCGCGCTATATACTGGGTACGGGGTTGGTGGAATGGAATATAATGGGTTTTGTGGAGGGTAGTAATGGTGGGAAAGAATATATGGAGCTTGGGCGTAGACTTGGGCTTGAGATTGGGGATGGGGGCAAGGTGGTCTTTTGGAATAGGAATGGGTTCCAGCTATAACAGTCGCCACATCCTCTTTCTTCTTTTTACCTCCAAATGCGCCAGATTCACCTTGAATCGCTTGTGTGGTGGCTTTTAAAGCGGCAAAACTCACTATTCAGCCGGTCTTAATTCCGTCCTCTATCCTCTCCCCCATTTTGAGGACTTTCATAAAAGACTTTCTCATTGTCGGAAGTAAATGTTGAAAATAGGTCTCATCCTGTGCCTGAATAAAAACTTCTACCAACTTACTTTCTTTCATTGGAGGCTTTACCCTGGCGGCCTGTTCACGCCACCTTATCGCGTATTCCCTAAAACCTTCAGTGCTCTTTTTCTTCATGTTGACCAAGGATTTTTCGTCCGAAATCAGGTCGATGTTGTACTGAAAATGTTGAACAAATTCAGAAGCCAAATCATCCCAGCTGTTCCATTTATCGATATTTCGATCGATAAACCATTCTGAGGCCAGATCAGAAAAACTCTGGTTGCAATAACGTCTTAAGTGTGCCACGAGATCACCGTGTCCTGCATACTTCTCGAACTTAGGCATCTTAAAACCGGGGGGAAAGTTGATGTCTGGGAACATGCAAAGATCTTTATAGGAAACACTCCTATAATCTCCGATCCCTTGCAAATTCCTCATAGTCTGCTCTAAATTTTTTAATTTTCGGGCTATGATATCTTGTTCCTCCGTTGCGACAGGTTTATCCGTATCAAATGGAAATGTCGGCGGTTGAGTGTACCCATACGGTTCATTCATTTGCAAAGTAGGCTCAGGGGCATAATACTGACTATCTGAAACCTTTAGTACTGGCTCACTGGCAGACCTAGGAAGCCTCATTGTGGGATGCACAACATATATGGGAGTTTCATATGGTAGTGGAGCCACGAATACCGGTGTGATCGGTGGCGCTGGCTGAGCAGTTGGTCTTGATTGGGGAGCTGCCAAGGGCACACCAGAACTGCCAGGATAATAATGTCGCGGAGTGAATCTTGGTGCATGCTCAGGTGACTCGGTAGGAGCAGAGAATTGCGCCTGAGAGAGCGGTGGGCAGTTAGAGATATTCCCAAGACCTTCAGGGAGCGGAGGAGGAGGCATTCCGCTGGCCCATGTCCGGTGTAAATCTATCAATTGTTGCCTGAGCCTTACTACCTCATCATTGTGTTCAGAACTTTCTTCCCTGTGATCCTGATCCGGGTCAATGAGCGAATTTTCAATCTCCCTGCTAGCCATGGCAAGCTTTGCTTTGGATCTAGTGA
>NC_061113.1:261308205-261309249 GCF_002878395.1 Capsicum annuum
CACAGGGAAGAAAGTTCTGAACACAATGATGAGGTAGTAAGGCTCATCATTGTGTTCAGAACTTTCTTCCCTGTGATCCTGATCCGGGTCAATGAGCGAATTTTCAATCTCCCTGCTAGCCATGGCAAGCTTTGCTTTGGATCTAGTGAAGTATGGGTGACTAGCCAGAGTGCTGCAAACCTACCACTTTATTTGAAAGAACATGCTCATCAAAGACGACATCCGTTAGGATTAGGGCATACAATCAAGCATGGAAATCACATTGGTAAAATTGTCCTAAATTCATGTTCATTTCTACCAGCTTTTGAGGGTAGCGAGGTCATTTTACCATCATCATGATTTTTGTCTACACTTTTTTATTATTATTATTATATTATTATTATATTTTTTCGTATCCATCTCTTTTCTTTTCTTTTCTCTCGTTATCTACCTTTATTTTATCATTCTTTATGACTTTTGTTTTTCTTTAAAAGAGGAAAAATAATGAAAACCACGAACAAAATGATTAGATCGAACCCAAAAGTAGGTTGCCTACGTATCATGTTGTACATGAATCAGATCTTGCGTAGTTCGGGCAGTCGTGCCAAGATGGCTAATTGAACTCTTTTTCTCTTGTTTTTTCCTCAAAACTTTAAGAAGAAAAGAAAATAACAATTTGTCAAAAGAATTGACGAAAATGTTTTTGAATTTTTCAGCTTTAACATCCCTATACAAAGTGAAATCTATGATTACCCGAAATTTTTTAATTTTTTTTGGTTTTTCAGTGTGAAAATGGAACTTGAACCTATTAAAGAAAAATCTTTTTGTAGTTTTCTTTTAAAGACATATATGAAACGCCTACTCTAAATAAAGAGTGAAGCAAATCTTTTTTTTTTTTTGAATAAGATCAACCAAAAATAAAACCTACGACTATTAAGGATTTTTTTTTGTATTTTTATTTTCAAGACATGTATGAAACACCTATTCTAGATGAAAAGTGAAGAAATTATTATTATTATTTTGGATTTTTTAAATAAGATCCCCGAACCAACAATAGGCTGCCTA
>NC_061113.1:261309349-261317240 GCF_002878395.1 Capsicum annuum
ATAAGATCAACCAAAAATAAAACCTACGACTATTAAGGATTTTTTTTTTGTATTTTTATTTTCAAGACATGTATGAAACACCTATTCTAGATGAAAAGTGAAGAAATTATTATTATTATTTTGGATTTTTTAAATAAGATCCCCGAACCAACAATAGGCTGCCTACGTATCTCACTCCCGAAAGAGGAGAATCAGGGGTGCGTAGTTCGTCCAGATTGGATAATTAGCGATTAACTTAATAAATTGACCCTAACTTAAGAGACACAACCAAACACAAACGAAGAACAACTTTTGGATTTTCAGCTAGACACTTTAACTAAGACTGACACCACCAATTATGAAGAAAAAATCTTTTTTTTTTGCTTTACGGTATTTTGAAAAGGCAAATGCAAAACGTAAAAAAAATCTTTTTGAGTTTTTGAATCGTGAAGAACAAAAGCCATAAAGAACTCTAAAATAAACTACGACACTCATTCTTTTCTACTCACTTTTTTTTCTTTTTCATTTTTGCCTACGCACCTTACTCCTAACATTTTTTTTTTCAAAAACAAGTCCGTCAAATGACCACGTTACCCTTAAAAATACAACAGTTAGCACATAGGGATTCTTTAAAGGGGAGTCTCCTACAAAGGGTCATGTGGGTCCCGCTAGGTCTCCGTATGATGCACATAAACATGACCTAAAGGCTGACCTACGTTATGATTTACTAGCAAGGCTGTTCGGGGGAGCGTATGGTCGATAGTGGCTGTTTTGCTTTCCACCTACTCCATAACACCGATGGCTCCCCCCCTAAAATAAAGGTGACTCAACTAGAGATTGTGTACAACACGTGTACTATGGACTTGTTGCAGAAAGAAGGCCGGGGTGGACTCATGATGACAGATATAAAGCGGTAACACATAGAATAAATACTATAAACAAAGAGCACGAAAAACACACAAAAGTGAAAACAATAACACAAGCAAAATCATAAACAATGCTTATACACTCGTAATGCCAAACAAAGACGATACGACTCCAAAAATAGCTCGAATTCTCATACTGTCCCCAGCAGATCGCCAGAAGCTGTCACACCCCTTTTTTACGTACTCCAAAAGATTTATATTTTAAGTTCGAAAGGGTTTTATTATTTAAGTGACAAGAAATGAAAATTTGTTTCGGAAAAGGATTATTTACATTTTTTACTCAGAGTCGCCACTTGGCATAATCTAGAGTGCCAAGTCACCGGTAGATAATCCATTTTCAAAAAACCATTTGGCTCTTTAAACTGGTTTGTGAACAGAGATTCCATCTAAGGAATTCTGTTGACCGAGGGGAAGGTGTTAGGCACCTCTCGATCCCGTGGTTCAACCACGGTCGCTTGGTAGAGTGTATCAACTATTTTGGCATTACGAAATGTATAAACCACACAGAAGCACGCAAAATAATCAAACAATAAGACAAAACAAAACAAAATGTAAAGTCCAGTCCAATTATTACAACCCGAAATAAAAAAGTACTGAAAGTAGACCTACGCTAATCCTAAACTAAGCTCCAATGCTTTACCCGATGCCCTGGGCCTTCATCACGATCGTTTTTCGCCAACATGATACGTCGAACATTCTCCGGTGAATAAGTACAGAAGACCTCGGGGCATTCCCCGGATAAATGAATACATTTGAATCGCAGGCGATAAAATAGAAAACATTCAACACAGACTCCACATGCAAACATCCAAAGAAACACTTATTTCTAAATTTTGCCTACCCGAACCTACAATTGCCTACCCACTTGACTTACCATGATACTATCAAGAAATTGATAATTAGACGTGAAAGTAACAATAACGAAGAATCAAATCAAAATTAATCCTAACTCACTTTAACAATTTTTAACTCGCGCCCCGAATTCCCTTTAAACCCATGATTAGTGCATGCTTCAATTTTCCAATCACATCTCATAATTCGAAACCAATATCAAACACAACACAAACAACGAAGATTCAAACTAAACACACAACCAATAAATCATCCACACCCACAACATCAATAAAGTAAAGATCGGTAGAAGAAATGGACCTTAATGAAACTGATCCTTGTCGATAATAAAGAAATCCAAAGACCAAAATACTCGAACAGAGAACCTCAATCACGAATCTTCCCGAATCCAAACTCGGCGTGGAAAATTAGAACAAGAAATAATAATGCTTGAGTTACGATTAGCTCAGGATTGCGTAAACAGACAGAAACAACTCAGAATCTGACCTAAATTCAATGAAGCAAAGAGATTCTGGTGAGTCTAAGCTTCAAATGAACTTTTGTGCGTCAAATTTCACAATCGAAAGACGGAGCCCAAACCGAACATCGACTAACCAGACTTCGAACCAATAACGAAGATAAGCCCGAACCTATTTCGCTCCTCCTAGCTACTGTTTTGACCGATTTTTGACAGACTTTGCCGGATTCGAACCAACAACGACGACAAGACAAGACGGAGCCCCCAACCCGAACGTCGACTAACCGGATTTCGAACCAACAACGACAATAAACCTGAACCTATTTTGCACCCCTAGCTACTGTTTCGACCAATTTTCGGCAGACTTCACTGGATTCGGGTCTGGTTAGGTCGATTTTTAGATGTGTTCTCTGTTCTTTTTTTTTGTTACTGCTGGTGCTAGTATGGTGCTGTTGGTCAGAGCGGAGGCTGGGAGAGGAGCTGGCTACAGCGATGGTGGGCTGGCTATCGTCGTTGTGGTTGAAGCGACGATGACGTCTCGCCGGAGAGGATAGAGGCAGAGAGAGAGAGATCGTAGGCTGAGAGATAGCTAGCTGATGGCGTGGCAGTCGAGGAAGAGGGGAAGAGAAGCTAGCCGGTGCTGAGCTGGCCGGTGTCAGCCATGGATGCCGATGGAAAGGAGATGAGAGATGTAGAGAGAGAAGAAAGAGAGAGAGAGGAGTTTGGCCCCTCTTTTGGTTTTTTTTTTTATCGTATGCTGAGGTCTAATTTTTATTTTTGTGTGTATGTATGTATATATGAGGTGAGGGTGGGTATTGGGGTAGGGTAGGTGGGGTAGGGTATGGGGCATGGAGTAGTGATGTGTTGTTCAAAATTGATAGGAGGGGTGGTTAATTTTGTTACAAAAGAATATTTGGGGATTAGGTTTGTTAGTGGGTTTGTTATTTTTGTATTTTTATGGGATATAATCATACAGGTGAGGGCACGTGGTAAAACAGGGATAAAAATGTGTAACTTGGGTCTTCGGGAGGGACAGAATTAGGTGTCTACAAATAGTGCTGGTTAGGTTTCTAGGTAAGTGCGAATAATAATGAAATTCCTCAACCTTGTGATGCACCAATTCAATTGACAGAAATTTAACATTTTTATGAAAAATATTCTGATTACGGTTTAGCCAAAGGTTTCATAACGCAAAGGTAAAAAGTCAAGCCATTTCGAAGGATGGTTGAAGAAAGAGGGATGAGATTTTTTCATCACTTGGAGCCAATGGAGATTGAAAAAATTGAAGTGAGAGCTGTTAATACCTATGTTAATCAAGAATTTTCTAGCTATGAAACAGTGGAAGAAAAGGTGCACAGCAGATTCTGAAGCAGAATTACAAACACTGCAAAGATGGGAAGGAGAGACACCTATATGGTGAAGGTAGGCTGAAATAGGAAGCTTGCCATAGGAGCACAACCAAAGGAAATTTTTTATCTTTTCTAAAGTGCGAAGGTTCCAGATCCAATGGAAATTATAATTATCACTGTGATGGTTGATAAGAGAAAGGTAGACTGATTTGGTAGAGAAGAGGCCATTATGATTAAGGGCCCAATAAGGTTTATCTTGATTACCCAAAGTGTTGGAGGGACGAATAGCAGCAGCACGATGGATAATATCTGAGGGTATGTTAAATTAAATCTTCTCCCACTCCCAGGAGTGCCCGTTCCATATATCGGATAAGCGAAGCTTATCTTCATTCCGATGAAGGGGGCCTGAGAGTACCTAGTGCAGGGAAGAGACGTTGGGAATCCATCGGTAAGACCAAACGTTGATAAAGGCCCCCGAAGCCGGAGCCCATGCAGTCAATTTATTACAAATAACACTGCCAAGGAGAATATTTTTCCAGATGAAAGAACGAGTGGAGGACTGGTGCCGATTATTATATTTGGAGGCTAACGTTTTGAGCCTACAGAGAGAAAGGTTGAGTAAAAATACGCCAGGAAAGACTCGTGAGAATTGCTTTGTTTTTGTTTTCACAATCACAAAGCCCCAAGTCTCCGTTTACTTTTGGTTTAGTAACTTGTTCCCAACCAACATAATGAATTTTGCGTTTGACAGAGGAGGACCCCCATAGAAAGTCCTATTGAATTTGGTCGATGGAATGACAGATATTTTTAGGAAGCTTAAAGTATTGCATGGTGTAAGCCGGGATCGCATTAAGAGTAGATTTGGCTAGTACTAAACGTCCCGATAGAGAGAGGAAATTAGTTTTCCAAGAAGTGAGCTTTCTGCGCATATTATCTAATATAAATTGGAAGTTTTTGCATTTAGGCTTGTTATTAAGAATAGGGAAGCCTAAATATTTTCCAAAACTTTCCGCAGGTGAAATGCGCATTAGGCTCCAAATAAGGTCCTTAACGGTCGTCGGGCATTTTTTAGAGAGTAAGGCTTTGGATTTAGACGCGTTAATGTTTTGGCCTGAAAGGGAGCAGAAAGATTTAACGTAATTAGCAATAGTGTGAACTGACTTGAAAGTAACCTTAGAGATAAGCGTCAAATCATCAGCAAAGAAAGGTGTGACAACTGGGGGCCCATAGGGGAAAGGGTAATTGGATCCCAAGCCGGGAGATCGACTTGATGGTTTATATAAGTGGAAAGCATCTCCATACAAAAGATAAAAATATACGAGGACATGGGGTCCCTTGACGGATTCCTCTAGAAAGTGAGAAGTAAGTCGTTTGGGTGCCGTTGACAATAACAGCTATGCTACTAGAAGAGATGCAGTTCATTATGAGGGAAGTAGTTTTAGGAGGAAATTTGAAGTAGAGGAGCGTACGATAAACGAAGGACCATTCAAGACGGTCGAACGCTTTTTCGAGATCCAGTTTGAGCATAAAGCATCCTTTCGTACTCTCAGTATGACGAAGATGGGTAACAAACTCCTGGACAAGAATAGCGTTATCGCAGGCTCTACGACCTTTGAGGAAACTAGTTTGGTGAGGGCCAATGAGATACGCTAAGTGGGGCTTGATACGATTTGCAATAATTTTTGTAATCAACTTATAGGTAGTATTACATAAACTAATTGGCCGGAAATTCTAAAGTTTGTTAGCATTAGCAAACTTTGGAATGAGATATAGGAGAGTTTCATTATTAGAAGGAGGAACTTTTTGGTTGGTGAAGACCTGATGACAAAGTTCCTTGATGGAGGGGTCGACGATGTGCCAGTGGGATTGAAAGAAGTGGGTGTGCAATCCATCTGGGTCCGGAGCCTTAAAAGGCTTGAAAGAGAAAAGGGCCTGAGTTATTTCCACGTCTTGAAGGGGGGAATCAAGACACGAAAGATCAAACTGGTGGCAGCTAGCAGGGGAGGTCGTGATATGTTTCCGGTAGGAAGTGAAGTGACTAGTGGTAAAACAATTAACAAAATAGTCCAAAGTGTGGTTGGAAATTTTGACAGGATCAGTGATCCAGTTATTCTGAGCGTCTTGGAAATAAGAGATTTTATTTCTGCGACGTCTATTGAGAACGGAAAGGTGAAAAAAACTAGTGTTAGCATCCCCCTGCTGAAGCCAATTGATACGGGCTCGCATGCGCCAATAGTCTTCTTCAATTTTGAGGATTTTGTTAAACTCAATCCTAAGGTCCTTTTCAAGATTCTGAAGAAAACTACTAAAGGGATAGGCATGAGAGATTTGAATGCCAGAGAGCCTTGCTAAAATAGTTTTTTTGTTCTTCTTAATATTTCCAAAGTTGTCTCTACTCTAGTTCAAAACAGTCTGCCTAAAGATAGGGATAGCCTCTAAAACTGTGTGGCAGTCCCAATTAGCTTTGACCACATTATCAAATTCGGGATGGTCCATCCAAAACTTTTCAAGCCTAAAAGAGTTGCTTCCGCCCATAACAAACTTATTACTAAGGGAAATAAGGAGAGGATTATGATCTGAGCAGGTTCTCGGGAGATGAGTAATATGGGTATTCGGCCACTGATCTGTCCAAGCGGTATTCGCAAAGACTCTATCTAGTCTCTCTAAAATGAGCCCTTTGTTATGTTTACGATAATTTGACCAGGTATACTTACTACCCTTGTAACCTAGGTCAAGTAAATTACAGTGATTTATACGGGATTAAAAATCAAGGCTTCTTCTATTGTGGATGTGTCAGATGCCCCATTTATCAGATTGAGAGAGAATTTCATTAAAGTCACCGGCAATCAGCCAAGGGCCATTTATATTATTAGCAATAGTTTCAAGGCTATGCCAAAGAGAACGACGCTTATTTAAATCATTACTTGCATAAATAATGGATAAAAGGTAGTAATAGGTTTTCGGATGTACCTGTATCATGGCATGGAGTTCTTTAAGATTGATTATGTTAAAGAACTAAAGAATATTCAACTTGTTAATAGCCTAATTTAAATTAACAACAAAAAAAAAATAAGAAAAAGAGTTGTAAGACAAAAAAAAACATCAAGAAAAAGCTTTTTAAGGAAACCCAAGGAGAAAAGTCATTCATACGAGAAAAGAATTTTTTTTTGGGGTCTTCCACATAATAAAATTAATTAGGAAAAAGTAAATCAAATTCTTAATTTATGTAGGTTGGGACGTTGAAGTTGTAATAGAAATCTAATTATTTTAAATAGAAAAGTTGTAATAGAATGTTGGAGTTGTAATAAAAATCTAATTGTAATAGTACAACAGACACATTTTTTACTATTACTAATCAATGGAACATTGAGAACCAAAACCACTTTTCGAACACTTGACTTTAGTGCGTTTAAACAAGGCCTAATGCCTTTTAATTACGCATGATTTTTTTAGTTAGACATCTTAAGTGGACATTGTTCCATTCTTGACGCCTTAAGGGTGCTTCATTGCCCTTGCACAAAAATTGAATCTAAATAGTAAAACTTAACTAACTATTTATAATCTATATCTATATTTATATCTATAATCTATAATTTATATCTATATCTATAATATATAAAAGTGTGAAGGCCCTTAAAAAAGTGATTTGAACTTTTTGCCCTTCATTAAAATACTTTACAATAGATAAAATCATATTTTCACTTTTTTTCCTCCAATTATTATTTAATTATATATATAATTTTGAATCTTAGAATATATGGGTTAGGATTTTAAAATATGATAATGGATTAAGACTTTAAAATATGGTAAGTTTTTTTCCTTAAATTAGGACTCCTATTTGTTTTGTAATTTATGTAGGTTTAATTTTCAACATATTTTTATATTAATATATATTGTCCCACCCCACGCTTATATTTAATGTTTTGTTCAACCATTGTAATTATCATCCTCCAGTTTAGTATGTTATTCTCTCTCTTTTTGAGTTGTTTTTTATTTTCTATGAGTTGTCGTGACTTATTATTTTTTCTTTAGCTTGAAAGTGATTTTAAGTTTAACACATCATGCATTATTACATCTGTTTTGTTTGTGAATTTTGATTTCTAGCTTTGATATTCACGTATGTTTGAATCTAACAACGTAATTATTTTTCTCATATATATATATGTGTGTGTGTGTGCGCTTACAATAAATTATCTATTTCGAACTTTTTGTACTTCATTAAAAAATTTCGTAATAGATAAAATAATTTAATTTTAAATAATCAAAAGTTGCATGTGCGAAACACGTGCAGCTAAATATATATATATATATATATATATATATATATA
>NC_061113.1:261624845-261639498 GCF_002878395.1 Capsicum annuum
GGGGAGGAATTGCCACACCAACAGAATGAAATACACAGCTGCTAAATACAGATGAACTTCCTTTTTCTATTAAATATATATTGCTCCACAGTAAATCATAGAACTATCAAGCCGCTAACTTTTTCAATCACCCACTAACATAAAAGATATATTTAGCTATTGATTGAACTTTAGAAAAACCTATTTTAGAAACTTCCGCAAAAATGGAAGGCAGCAATACCTTTCAGCTCAAATAAAGCTTAAGCTTCACTGTGAAAGAACACTACTTTTTCTCTCTTAACCTTCTCTTCCTTTTTTTCCATTTTTCTTACCCACCTCCTAATTTACATTTTCTAAGGGTACACGGCACCTCACAGTTGGATATTTGGTCCAGAAAGAAACATCAACCAAAAAAAACCACTCCTACTAAAAAAAATAAAAATACTTCATGGACCAATTCCAGTTAATTTAAAAAAAAAAAAAAAACACTATACAATTATTGATAGCATATTACAGTACATGCGCCTGAAAATATATCACTAAAATCAAGCTAAATACACAAAAAAAAAAAAAAAGATGATTATGAAGAAGTAGAACAATGAGTAACGAGAAATTCCAGCAAAACTAACAGGAAAACGACGATAATATTACCGCTAAACTCACACAACACTCATATATCCGTCACTAAAAACTCGCCAGTGTTCCGATTCTAGAAAGAATCATTTTTTGCAATAATATGAAAGAAAAAAAAAAACGATCAACCGAAGATCATCAACTAAGCAAACGATGAATTATATGAAATTGCAAAAAAATTAAAAGTAAAAATTAAACCTTCAAGTCACGATCACTGTTTCGTCGGAAAAGTTGTTGAGAGAGAAGAGAGGGAGAAACATGAGAGAGTAGGAAGGAACTGGAAAGTGGAAGAAGAAGTAGAAAGAAGTACCAAGCCGAAGCAAATTCCGAACCTGCGAATTACATCCACGTGTGAGGAAACTAGGTTTGGTTAAGTGGGTTTGTAGGGATGAGATAAGAGAAAACGCGCGCCCGGGGTATCGGTGTGGGTCCCATGGGTGGCTTTTCTTTTTTCAGCCTTGCTTTATCCATTTGAGTCCGTTTGGGTCCCACATATTGGATGATAGTGTACGCAATGTTTTTTTTTCCAAAAAAAAAGTCTTACGTGTCTTGTAGCTTAGGTTTCGTGATTGGTTATTGATCAAAATTATAATCAAATCAATTTAATTAATTTTTAAATTTTTAAAATTAAATTAAATTAACACAAAAAAATAATCATTGATTTAGTTTGGTTCGATTTTTTTCAATTTATAACTTAATTAATGATAAAAAAATTTAATCTAACATATGAGATATCAATCGAGTGTTGTTACTCAATCTTGAAATTAAGATGTCAATTTAGTATTATACTTAGGCAAAGTCACGAACAATATCATACGAACGCTTCTACAAAAGTATTTAGAAACTACATATAAGAGAAAGTTATGATAAACCACACAAAAGCTAAACACATAAATTTTTTGCTCAATAGGGACCAAAAAAGGTTCAAAATCAGTGATTATCTATAGTCTAATGAAACTCACCTATAAAATTTCATAGACAACAAAATAATTTTTTAATTAGTATTATTTGTCATTCAAAAGTGCGAAAATCATATAGAATCTCATAACATACCATCAATTAGATGGAGACATATGACTAAAAGTATTACGGTTAAAGTTAAATTCATGATTAAAATTTTAAATGTTTAAAAAATATTTATATTTAATTTATGAATAATATATAAATAATTTATATATGCATATCTGTGTATATGTATACATATATGATTTATATCGGTTTGGTTTGGTTATTTTATCGGTTATTTTAGAGTAAAACCAAAACCAACCATATAAGTAACTGTTTTAAAAATTTTAAACCAAACCTAACCAAAATATCGGTTTTTTTAAGCGATTTGATTTGATTCGCGGTTCGATTTGATTTTTAATCAAACAATGAACACCCCTACTTGTAGCCTTATCATAACTCGATTAATCTGAATTTAGATGGACCTATTTGGGATAATAATTATTTTGCTTCATTAATTTTTATACTTATTTATTAAAGGACCTATTTGGGATAATAATTATTTTGCTTCATTAATTTTTATACTTATTTATTATTTTAATAATATTTTTATTAAACAAGAGATAGTTATTTAATTCCTTAACTTACGCAAAGCATTAATTAAATATCTCAAAAAACTATACAAAATTTAATATTATATAATAATTAATAAAAATAATTATGTTAATTATTATTTTCTTAATGAACATGTCAAGGCTAAATAGAACAAATAAAATTTCTTTTCTACTATATAGAAATGAGAGTTGAGGACGACCAAGGATAGTTTTGAAATTTCAAATCTATTTAAATAATTAAAGGTATTTTGGGTATTTCATATCTATTTTATTATTGTAATAATTTTACAAAATATCTTTCAATGTTTCTACTTCTCTACCACATGTGAATATTCATGTGGCTATGGTTGAACCACGTGCACATTACAATATATTTTTATATCTATTTCATTGTATGTAATAAATGTCAAAATTTATATTTCCTCTATTTTATTTTATGAGTCAATCATTTTCTTTTAAATCCATCCTAAAAAAAAAGTTAGTTTTTCTTATCTGACAACTATTTTATGTCGTTATTTTCATTTTATTTTTATTGTGTCCCACTTAATAAGTAAAGACAATTAAAAGGTAAAGAGAAAATAGTTTGTTACCCCCCTGAACTATAGTCGAAAAAATTGTGACACACCTTAACTTCAAGGGGGTCCTATTACCCCATGAACTAAATAAAAGTGTATTATTTACACCCTTGACTGTCTACGTGACAGATATTTTCAGCCAAAAGCTTGGACGTGTAATACACGTGTAATTATTCCAGTGGGACCCACAATCCACTAAGTTGGACTCATCACTTTCCCATTTCCTCCGTCAAACTCTTCACTTTCCCATTTCCTTAAACGATAAGCAAACATAAACATTACTTTACCAAAACTTTTAACATTTTGGAGAAGATTTTCACTTTTCAAATTCAAAAACTTTAACAAATGTTGATTCTAAGTGATCTTTTGGCCAACTGTTAGTCGATTGACGGTGGTAATTTTCACCTAAGTTCATCCTAAATCATTTTTTACGTTTGGATCAGCTGTTATTTCTTCAAAAAAAAAAACAGCCTTAATCTCAATATCTAAACATAAAGGTTAGTTATTTGTGACTTCTAGTCTATTTTGAGTTCGTATTTTAGTTAGATTGTGTATATTTTGTTAGGATTAAATTTGACTTTGGATTTTTTCAAGAAAAATGTAACGTGCGATGTTCTTTTGTTAATATGTGTTCTGATTGTGATAATATTTGTGTTCTGATTTTGTTATGAAGCATATCTAGTTAGGGTTTGTCTTACAATATCAATTTATGGTCAAGTTTTTATAGATTTATTTTTTTTGTCTAATTTTACCACTATGTGAAATTGAGGTTGAGTTTTTGTTAGTTTTTGTTACCAGTGTTGATTGTTGGTACTTGCATGACCTAGATATGTTGATTTTGGTACATGCATGACCTAGATAGTTTTTCAGTATCTACTTTTTGTGATTGTTGGTTTGTTACAATGTGGATTTATGTACTACTGATGTTATTTCTTGATGCATCTTGTATATAGTCATAAAGTTGGACCTTTTGTGTTAAAAAGACCTTTTGTGCTTTTTGTAAAGTAACATAGGATGTAGTTTATAGTGATAAAAGATGGACCTTTTGTGGTTGTTTTGTTTCTTTTAAAATTGACCATAAGAGAAAGGGAAAAGTATAAGAATATGGACAGAATATGACATAGTTGTTAAGATAGTGTGTCTTTGTCACTTTATTAGACAAATACATAGATGAAGATTTTAAAACTTCTCTAAGTTTTAGACAACAAAAAAAGTATCACTTTTTGTTGAACTTGTCAATTTCTTTTGTTGAATGAATGAAAATGAACATTAATAGTTTACTTGTTTGTATTGTTTTGGTTCTAATAATATTAACAATGAACTGTTCTGATTTTAATAATACTATTTTTTGCATATAGGTATGAGTGGGTTTACATATATAACTTTAAGATTCTATCATGGTGGGACCTTATTGTATGATGGTGAAGATGCAAGTTATGTGGGTGGTTTAATGAATGATTATTTTAATATTGATGTGGATAATGTTTCTTATTTTGAGATGAAGGATTATATCAGAGAACTTGGGTATAGCCCTAATTGCAAATTTAGTATAAGACCACCCAATAGTTACATTTTAGGTGACATAGACAATGATGCTATTCTAGTAACAATATGCAAGACTTTGCAAAATGGTGTTGTTTTGGATGTATGTATATGTGCACATGACTGAGGAGGAATCTTGTGATGCTTTTTTTAAAGATGTGGGGACCACTAAAAATAGTGTTGGTATAGAAATAGGAGGTAAGGAAGTGGTGAGCCTTATTTAAAAAATGTGGTTGGTGCAGCTTTAACTACTGCCTCAAACAATACTTTCACATTAAATCCAATTGCTCCAAATACTGTTAATCCTTCGGATTTAGTAAATCATCACATTGATTCATCAGATTCTGATGATAGCGACTATTCTGTAAAATGATCTGATGAATCTAGTGATGATAGTACAGAATCTGAAAATGAAAAAACAACAAATTTGCTTGGAGATGATGACTATGAAAGTGATGTCCATGAGGAGGTAAAACAACTGAGGGCTGAGCAAATGGCTTTCTTGAGGAAGAAAAGAAGAGAGAGAATTCCTACAGACAATCATGAAGTATTTTGTGGTCAAGCTAGACCAGATTTGGGATTTGATGAGATTGGCCCAGTGAGAAATAATTTAGAAGAAAGGTTAGTGGGTGATGAACCATATTATGGTAGTTCTGATCCCGACAGCTCTGAAACTAATACAGATTCTAGTTGTCTTGAATAAGGAGATAACATGAGATTAAACCTGTCTAGAAGTAGAAGAAGAAAAAAAGTTGTGACTGATAGTGTAAAGCATGACCCTGACGGTGATATTATTGTGTAGCAGTTGGATATGTCTTTTGCAAGTGTGAAAGAGTTTAGAAAGACGGTGACTAAGTATGCAATTCAGAAAAGGGTTCAAATTGAAAAGTATGTAAATGAGCCAAATAGAGTTAGGGTGAAATGCAGCAAGGAAAACTGCTGGTGGTTATTGTATGCAAGTCTTGATCCAAAGTTCAATAACTTTGTTATTAAGACTTATATTTCAGTACATAATTATGTTAGAGCCACCAGAAATTACCTGTGCAACACAAGATTCTTGGCCAAGTCTATGAGAGAGGATGTAATTGAGCAACCTAACATCAGAATTTTCAAATTGTAACAGTTAATTAAAAAGAAGTTTAAGTTTCATGTAGGCAAGACAACAACTAGGAGAGCAAGAACTAGAATTTTGAATGAGATTATGGGTGATCACATTCTAGAGTATGGCAGAATTCTTGGCTATAAGGATGAATTGTTAAAGTCCAACCCAGGGAGTACATGTGTGGTTAAACTTGGTGAAGCTAATGAGTTTGGTAGGCCACTGTTTGAGGCATTATACATCTGCTTTAAAGCAATCAAGATGGCATTCAGGTCATGTAGGAAATTCATAGGTGTGATGGTTGTTTCTTAAAGGGAGTATGTATGGGTCAGCTGTTGGTTGCTATGGTTAAGGATGGAAACAACCAAATGCTTCTACTTGCTTGGGTTGTAGTTCCAAAAAAGAACAAAAATTCATGAAGATGGTTTTTTCTCTCCTGCAAGATGACCTGGGATTAGGAGATGAAAGTGGTTTCACTATTATGTCAGACATGCAAAAGGTATTTCTTTTGTTAACTCATTTTTTATTGCAATTTATATTTCATTCTAAGAAAAAATCTATTTATGTATGTTTTTGCTTTTACTAATAACATTCATGTTTTTAGGGACTTGATTTAGCTGTTAAGGAGTTATTACCAGGTTGTGAGGAAAGAAGGTGTGCTAGGCATATCCTTGAAAATTGGTCAAAGAATTGGAGGGGTCTTCAAAGGAAGATGGTATTTTGGAAGTGTGCTAGAAACACTTTTGAAACTAAATTCAGGGAAAATCTGAATGAATTGTCTAAACTTGGTAAGAACATTGTTACTGATCTACTTTACTATAATAAAGAGTATTGGTGCAAGGTTTATTTTAATTGTCAAGTCAAGTGTGATTCTATAGATAACAACCTCTGTGGGGGACGTCAGTACAAAATATGTACTGAGTATGTAAAGCTGTAGATAATCACATATGATATAGGAGCTCAATAGAAATCAGAAACAAGTGAATAAATCGTAATAGGAGTGGACCACACTTATTAGAACTTGTGACAACCTGTACATTGTATTTATTCAATCACTTTACCTTCGTTCTTATCATCTTTGTAATCATTACTGTACTGTACTGTGACTATTAGGCTGCCTCCAGTACATATCAACTGGGATCGACCCATGATAGGCTTATGCCCCTGGGATCCACCCATAAACACATAAATAGGGATCGAACCATGATAGGCTTATGCCCTTGGGATACCACCCGATAAGAGAGAACTTCCATCACTTAGTTCAATTAATCTTTGAGATTGTTATTTCGATTGCCACCGCATTTTTGATACTTTGAAACAATGATACATCAATAAGAGACATATAAATAGACCATCAATGCAATAACAATGAAGTAAGAACTCATTGGCACATCAATGAAGTGTTTTGGAGTCATCAATGCCATAACAATGAAGTAGGAACTTATTAGTATATCAATGAAACGTTTTGGAGTCATTAATAACACATGGATCTTGTTTGAGTAACCGGATACCTTCTGACATTCATTAGTGCAATAAACATGTAAGATTTGGAAGACAAGTAAGTATTGGAATGTCTTGACATCTTGTAGGGTGGAAACAAGTTCATTGGTAACGTAGGACATCATACAAAACCATTATGGATCACATGTTACTGAATAACTTTAGAAACTTTCTTAATAGAACAATTGTTCACTTTCATACCAAAGATATGGTATAGCTGTCAACCTTCAATACTAGTCCCAAATGGACTTCTCGTTTTTCGGATTACTTATCTACAATGAACATATATAGCAATCTAGTATTAGCGACCAAACGTCACAATTCAATTATTTGAATTCACCAAACTAGTGGTTAAGTAGTAAGCCTTAATTACACCATAAAGGGTGTCACTTTAACCCTCTTATACTCCAATTACATGCATATTCATACAACATCATCCAATATCAAGTTTGGATTCATTTATCCTTCCAACCAATCCATTAAACCAAATTGAGCCATAGCCATAAATAATCATCAATTCAATAGTATATCACCATATCCACCTTCCATAACTCAATTACCATATCCACCTTCCACAATTCAATACAACCAAACCATGCAAAATAGTCCATAACCCTATTTTCATCACCTTTCAATAACAATCAATACATATAATCCTCTATCACACATATACATATGGAAGAGAACAAAGGAAAACAGTATTCATACCTTAGAATTCACATCTTGATTATGCAATCCTGTTTGCACAAATAATAGGTGCCGTTCGAAGCTCTCGAGATGACAAACCCAGTTATCAGATTACTTTGAAATTTCTACGGTTGAATCAAAAGTAATTTAAAGGTCAAATTTGGCTAGGGTTTGTTCTTTCTCAATGATTGATGATGAAAATGAGTTTTTGAACTCATATACATGTATATATACACATATTCCCGTCCATAATATAATAGGGAATGACCAAAATGCCTTTAAAATTTAAATAATGTCAAATCTGTCCTTTGGTGGACTGTTTTGATAAGCTAAAGTAGATCGACCATAACTCTTTGCTTCGATATTGGATTTGGGTGAAATTGGTATCGTTGGAAAGATAACTCAAAGGGCTTTCATTTCATATAAAGTAGGCTACCCAGTTCGTCCTGTACAAGGAGTTATGTTCTTTTGAAGTTGATCCTAAAAATCTGTTTTGATAGGCTGAAGTAAAACGAGTATAACTCCTTACTCAGACGTTGGATTTGGATAAACCAATTGCATTGGAAAGAAGACTCAAAGATCTTTCTTTTCACAGGTCGTAGCTCTCCCAGTTCATTATATTAAGGGAGTTATTATCATTCGAAGTTGACCCAAAAATTCGGCTGGCCTCAGTAGTTTGTGTGCAGGAAATTTTTCTGCACATTTACTATTCCCAAATATCCCGGCCACCGTTTTATAGTTTCGAACGTGCTCGATTATATCTAAAACCTATCCGTTTTTGAAAATCTTTATATTATTGGAAAGCTTATTCAATAACCTTCGCATGGAACCATCGACAGGCAAATTCCGATATAAATAAAATAAAAAAAATTAATTTCATATAAATAAGACCAATACACGTACTTGAATAGGCCAATACATGTACTTGAATACGGGGTGTTACATATTGGTGCTGACTTTGCAACACCATCAAACTCTAGAGGAAGAGCAACACATGCTGAACCAATTCTATCTATTAGTGCTGATTTTGCAACACCACCAAACTATAGAGGAAGAGCAACACATGTTGAATTAGTTCCATCTGTTGGTACTGATTTTGCAACACCACCAAACTATAGAGGAAGAGCAACATATGCTAAACCATCTACAACACCAAAAATCCTTCCACACAATGCTGGAGTGTCATCAAGAACTAGAAGTGGCAGAGGAAGTGGTTATCCACTTGAAAGTTGGTTTACCTGTTCTCAAGGTAGTACAACATATGATGCTTCAAATTTTGCACCAAGAGAGACAGTTGTTGTTGCTAAAGGAAAGTGAAAATGGTTGAAAAAACAAGTCAATATAAAAGATCAAGAATGACTGGAATGGGTGTGTTTCAAGCTGAAAATGGCTTCACAACCACTAACGTAAGTGAAAACATTCACAGTGCTTGTGTTCTTTTCTTATAATGTTTTGAACTTAAACAACCTTTTTTTGTAGCCTGGGCTGCTAAGTAGGAGAATAGTGTCCACTGGACCTAAGCAAGTAATGAAATCAGCAGTTGTATCTAGAGACATTGGCTTCAAACCTTCAAGTGGACTGAAGTGGAAAGGCAAGCAAGCAATCAAAACAAGAAGGCTCCAACAAATAAGAGATCAATCAAGGCATTCAAACAATGAAACCATGCATACCTCATCCTTTTCATAACTCCGAGACCCCTGGAAACTATAGTCATCTGTTGATTACTAATTTGGTGTCACTTAGTTACTTTTCTTGTATGAAACAATTAAGCTACTATTTTGGTCCCACAAAGACAATGTTTTGG
Source organism: Capsicum annuum (assembly GCF_002878395.1). Taxonomy (NCBI): domain Eukaryota; kingdom Viridiplantae; phylum Streptophyta; class Magnoliopsida; order Solanales; family Solanaceae; genus Capsicum; species Capsicum annuum. The sequence goes on from NC_061113.1 coordinate 261,634,224, forward strand.
ATCTTTTAAGTTGTTATTGTCCCACAAAGACAATATTTTGCTGTCACTTGTGAATGTCTTATGTAAATGTACTAATATTCAGTTTCTTGCTTGAATGCAATGTTAATTTTGCTTTTCTTCCAAACTGCAAGTTCTGTTTTGTTGCTTTTTTTGGTTATTTACACAATAATACACTATCCTCTTTGTTATAAACAAAAGAATATAATAATACCAAAATAAGATCAAATTAAATCCAGATTACCACAAAATAATGATCTATTACATACTTCGGTAGCTTAGCATAGCAAATTGCAATTTCATTTCTACACAAAATGAATCCCAACTATATACTATGACAACTTAATTAGACTGTTCTTCATGTTGCCAAATTGCATAACAAAACTAACAACAACAACACCTACACATATAATCATACAACAAAAGAATTTTCCAGTAAAGTTACATGCTCTTTTCTTCTTTTTCCCATCTTCATTCTCTTGTCTTTCAAATTGCACTTGCCATTCCCTTTCAAATTACCCATCACATTCTCGTCTACTTTATTCTTCATTTTTGAACGACTTATCTTGATGTTGAGACTTTGAAATTTAGTCTGCATATTTTCAAAGTCATTTTCCTGTTTTGACTCCAAATCGTCTAAATTTATGTTGATGAGATTATGACGCTGAGTCTTCAAGATTTCAAAATTATTCAATTGCATCTTAACACTCTCGTAATTCTTTTCTAGCTCATTAATCTTGTTCACCAATCTCGAAAGAATAAATTTTGATCTTTCGTCAACTCGTTCCAAATCTCTCCATCTAAAATAATTGCAATTCGTAGCCTGAAAATTAAGAACATAAAAATAAATCTTTACACCAACATCAACATTAACAAATTAACCAAGAATCAACACAAACCTCATAATGAGGACACACCCAAAATCTTCTACCGGGATTGCGATCTGACCAAGACGTCTTTATTTGCAATAAAATGCCATGTTTAAATCACACGTCAGCATTGATCATTAGATCAGTCTCATCCATACACAACTTCTGCAACTCGTATTTTCTCATTTCTAATCATAAAATTTTAGAAAAAGAAAACATGAAAACTTCATTAATGGAGATGAAAAACTTCATTAATGGTGCTGAAAAACTTCAAATTTTGGATTAATCATAAATTGAGAAATCGGATTTACATTAACAAACCGAAAATCAAAATTTTAATAACGACATTACATGGATTAAACATAAGAAATTTACACAAAAATTACCTTTGTCTTCCCAAATCAAAGAGAAATTCGAAGAATAATAAAATTTTGAAGAAGAATTTGTAGAGGAAGAAAGAGCCGTTGAGCTTCTACTCTCTTTTTCTTCAATGGAGGAAGAATCCTTTAAATAAAGTTTTTTTTATTCGTTTTGAACAAGTGGCGAGTATTTATTGGATAAGGAGACCTAAAAAATGTCTTCACGAGCCATCAACGTTTTCATACACGCATTGTGACACGAAGGTGCCATGTAGGCAGTCAAGGGTGTAAATAATACACTTTTATTTAGTTCAGAGGGGTAATAGGACTCCCCTGAAGTTGAGGTGTGTCACAGCTTTTTCGACTATAGCTCGGGGGGGTAATGGGCTATTTTCTCAAACGTAAACATTAAAGTGACTTTAACAATTTTGTAAATCTTATGAATTCATTATTTTTTTCTTAAATTTCGTCTCCGATCAAATATCAATAATTAAAATACTCTCTCCGTTTGTCACACCCCGTTTTCACAACTCCAAAAGATTTGATTTTATAGTTCAAAAGGGTTTTCATTATTAAAGTGACAAAAAATGAAAATTTTATTTCGAAAAGAATTATTTACATTTAAACTCAGAGTTGCCACTTGGCATAAATCAGGTGTGCCAAGTCACCTGTGGATATCCTTTTTCAAAATGGTTTTGACTCTATAAAACTGATCCGCGAACAGAGATTCCGTCTAAGGAATTCTGTTGACCGAGGGGAAGGTGTTAGGCACCCCTCGATCCCGTGGTTTGACCACGGTCACTTGGTGGAGTATATCAGCTAATTTGAACACTATAAATGTATAAACCACACCAAACATAAATAAAACGATCAATCAAGTAAACAAATCCAAAAAAAATGTCCAGTCCAATTATACAGTCCAAAATAGAAAAAGAATGCAAAAATGTAAATCTTATTCCATCCTACACTAATTTTATACTACGCTCCCATGCTACCCGATGCCTTGGGCCTTCATCACGGACGTCGTCCAAATACAAAATACTTCGAGGCATTCCCCGGCGAATAAATACAAGTAACGCGGGGCATTCCCCGATTAAATGAATACAGTTCCAAATACAAGAACTAAAACCAAACCGTTCAACTCAAATTCCACATTCAACAAGAAAACTTATTCCTAAATTTTTGCCTACCCGAACCAACATTCGCCTATACATTTCAACATATCATAATTTTATCACATTCCAACAATATTCATGCTCGTTACGAATTAAACAAAACAACAATAAACCAAAGCTAATCTAAATTTAACTTTTTTTTATCAATTTCATCCCCCAAATCCATTTTTAACCACATTATTAAACCAGTTTGACTATCAAATCACTTTTCAAAATCCGAAACCAACAACACATACCGCCAACAAAGATTCAAATATTTAAGCATACCAATCATTCATATCCACAACAACAATTAACATTTTGCTTGAAATATTCAAAATCGCACCACAAAATCATGATATTAACCAACTTCGATATAATAAAAAAGTAGAGTTGAGAGATGGACCTTTGAAAAATCGATTTCGTTGATAATAAAATCAAGAAAGCCTGGACTATAGAATTCCTAATAGGACCTCAACAATGATGAACTCCAACTCCGTATTGAAAAATTTGAGACCCAAAACTGAAGCTCCGTGAATCCAATCGAACCCGAAAATCGACATTGTTCACGACTGTTCACGTACTGTTCACAATACTGTTCATGGTACTGTTCACGATACTGTTTTTCTCTCGATTTTTTTCTCTCTCGCACGATTCTCTTTTCTCTCCCTCATTTTTTTTGTTCTTCTTGTGAGGAAGATGATTTTGTGATTGTTGTTATTATGGAGATGATGATGATGAAAGAATGAGCCTCCCTTTTCCCCTTTTTAGAATTTTTCTTTTATATTTTTTATTTGATTTTTCTTTTTCTTTATTTATTATCCTATGTGGAAGCATATAATTGGTGACTTATGGGAATAAGTGTGTGGCATGTGGAAAGATGAGGGTGGCATGTGGAAAAATGAGTAGGGCGTGTGCCTTTTGTATGCATCCAATGAAAAATGGAAAATGAGGTGTTGAGGTGGCATAGTGAGGTGGCAAAGATGCTATGTATTTAATTATTTTCAATTCTTTCTTTTTGGGGAGAAATTATCAATTAAACAAAAGTATGGTAAGGTGAATAAAATAAAAATAAAAAATTTCAATACTAAAATAAAATAAAATGATTAAAATATTTTCGAAAAAGGACAAAATTACGTGTCTACATCATGCCCCCTTTGGATGTAAACACATGGTGTTTTCATACAAAGCAGTAGACAACGAGACTGAATTTTATCCTTACCTTTATTCAAAAGCACGGAGCACGAGGAAGGAGGGAAACCAGGTCTTGACTTAGGACATCCTACCTACCCAAGTTATGAGGGAATTGAGTGATAGTTATCTCAAAGGATTGGAAGAAGGTGGACTATGCCGAGTTGGAGAGTCGAGTGAGGTCCCATCGAGGTTCCCGTCCGCAGCTCTATTATTACATCAAAAATGAAAATTACAAGTTAAAAACATAAATAAAATTACAAAATCCTATCTACGCAGCTTCTGTTGGACTCTTGACTTGAGTTTCATCACCCTATTCTTCAGGCGGGCTCCTGATTTGAAATTTCATCACTTGTTTCTTGGTCTTCAATTGCTTCACCTTGTTGCTTAACTTTCTATTTATTCGCCCTGTGCTTCGGGTGGGCTCCTTACTTGCCATTTCATCACCCCGTTCTTCAGGCGGGCTCCTGTCTTGCAATTTCATCACCATGTTCTTCAGGCGGACTCCTGACTTATAATTTCATCACCTTGTTCTTCAGGCGGGCTCCTGATTTGCAATTTCATCACCCTGTTCTTCAGGCGGGCTCCTGACTTGCTATTTCATCAATATGTTAACTTTCAACTTTTAACCTTGTTGTTTGACTTTCAACTTCTTCACTTTGTTGCTTGACTTTTCATTTTTTTACTCTGTTCTCCAGGCAGGCTCCTGAAATCACATCAAAACTAAAAAGAAAATTATCTCAAACAAAGATTATTATAAAGAGGTTTCATTTGCCAGAAAAGTGAAGTTCCAACATAAGAAATAAATTTTTGTCCCAGTTTATCATCAAAGGACTTTTGTGCAAGTCACATCATTATGGGAATCAAGGAGAAATACTCGACTAAAGGTATGTCTTATAGAAATCAAGGGATGATTCTACTAAAAGGTACGTCTAATAGTAATCAAAAGGAATGACTCGACTAAAAGGTACGTCTTCTGGGGGTCAAAGGGAATGACTCGACTAAAAGGTACGTCTTATAGGAATCAAAGGGAATGACTTGACTAAAAGGTAAGTCTTATGGGAATCAAAGGAGATGACTCGACTAAAAGATACGTCTTATAGGAATCAAAGAGAATGACTCGACTAAAATGTACATCTTCTAGGGGTCAAAGGGAATGACTCGACTAAAATCTACGTCTTATAGGAATCAAGGGAGCTGACTCAACTAAAAGGTACGTCTTCTAGGGGTCAAGGGGAATGACTCGACTAAAAGGTATGTCTTATAGGAATCAAGGGGAATGACTCGACTAAAGGTACATCTTATAGGAATCAAGGGATGATTTGACTGAAAGGTACGTCTTCTAAAGGTCAAAGGTAATGACTCAACTAAAAGATACGTCTTATAGGAATCAAGGGGGATGACTCGACTAAAAGGTACATCTTATAGAAATCAAGGTGGATGACTCAACTAAAAGGTACGTCTTATAGGAATCAAGGGGAATGACTCAACTAAAAGGTACGTCTTATAGTAATCAAGGGAAATGACTCGACTAAAAGGTACGTCTTCTAAGGGTCAAGGGGAATGACTCAACTAAAAGGTACGTCTTATAGGAATCAAAGGGAGATGACTCGACTAAAATCTACGTCTTATAGGAATCAAGGGAGCTGACTCAACTAAAAGGTACGTCTTCTAGGGGTCAAGGGGAATGACTCGACTAAAAGGT
>NC_061113.1:261639598-261702530 GCF_002878395.1 Capsicum annuum
GTCTTCTAGGGGTCAAGGGGAATGACTCGACTAAAAGGTACGTCTTATAGGAATCAAGGGAGATAACTCGACTAAAAGGTACGTCTTATAGGAATCAAGGGAGATTACTCGACTAAAAGGTACGTCTTCTAGGGGTCAGAGAATGACTCGACCAGAAGGTACGTCTTCTAAGAGTCAAGGCTCAATTTAAGAAGTGTACCACCTGACAGATGAAGACTGAAATCCCTGGACAAGAAAGTGTGTCTCCGAGGGATATAGGCTGATGAATTTTACCATGAATGGATTATCAAACCTGTGCAGCAACATCGCTTCCTACATTTGTAAAAGTAAGAAATTACGGACCTTGATGTTTAGTCTTTGAAATCCTTGATTTGAAGGTGATATGTTTCCCGTTTCATCAAAGAAAACTTGTGAGTTTGAAATATGGTGGTTGATTTGTGGCTTTAGCTTTCGCGGAGATCACCCTTGCGCTCCTCACATTAATATTCCTTCCAACCATTACATATATCATTGACTTGATGTATCATTGACCCAAACTTAGATTATTAAGAGTAACTTTGAAACAAATACAGTATCTTTGCTTTGCCATGCTCCTCAGATAGACCCCTTGGAACCTTGGTATTTCATGAGTTTCCAGACTTATTTGTTGACAAAATTTTCTGTGTGCCTCATTTTGGCTCACAATCATGTCTCTTTCATGCGTTGGCCTTTCTGCCTTGCTTTGTACAATCGAATAAGCCGGTAGCCAGTTTTGAAATTTTTTCTCACTTATTTTGACATAGACTTAACTCAAAGACAAGAAACGAAAAAAAGAATGACAATTTTGTTTGGATAACTGACTCAAGAAAGATAAAAAAAATAATAAAGAAGAAAGAAAAGACAATGAATGTCCCCTTTTAAAACAAAGAAATGAAAAATTCATCTAAAAATGACAGTCAACACTAATGATTATGCCATACATTTTGGATTAAGCAGCTTGATATTTTTATCCAAACTTTCTACCCATTGTTGTTGAGTTAATAGGCTTGAAATTGAGTTGCTTCCTTAGGTCAACTGCATTTAAGACCCCATTCGGCTAGTGGCGCCTTGAAGGGTTTTCGCCAACAAGCTTCTCTCATTTCTTTTTATCACCTCACCATTGCATTATGGTATCCAAGAGGGTTTTCCACCAATAAGATTCTCTTATTTTCATTTCTCCCATCTCACAGTCGTCTTACAGTGCCCGTGAGGGTTTTAATTGATAAAACTCTCTCATTTTATCTCTCAACTTACCATCATTTTATGGTGCCCGCGGGGATTTTCATCAATAAAACTCTCTCATTTTTATTTCTTTCCTGATTTCTTATGCTGAGGAAGACAAGTAGTACCCCAAAATGCATCATCATATCCATTGCATGCTTAGCCTTAACATTATCAAAGATTGATCTGAAAGACTTTCTTTGGTTGTAACTTGGCTGTTGGATAAGGTTAGAAAAAAAGGATGACATGAGGCCCAAACAACACTCGAAGTGGGGTAGGACTTACAACTTTTAGAATTGACTCAAACAATGAGGATTAACTCATGCTCCAGTTTCTTTTAACTGGGTGACTCTAAATTATTAATTTGGTTGAACCGAGCCTGAAGTAGGGCAGCCTGTGTATCTCACCCCCGAGAGAGAAGAATCAGGTTATGCGTAGTTCTGGCAACTTGTTCTTTTGATTGATTCTAATTTTTTCTTTTTTTTATTGACTCTCTTTTTGGGATTTTTTTGACTTTATTTTGCTTGACACTCTTTTTTTTCTTTTTGGACACATTTTTTCTCTTTTTTTTTTAATACCTTTTGACTCTATTTTTTCGCTCGACACTTTTCTTTTGAGCTTTGCTGACTCTATCTTGATTCCAAAAGAGGGGAATGAAAGAAAATGTGACTAAAGCTCAAATGGGGTAAACAAAGGATGACACGATGTTTGGATAGCAGAATGAAATGCCTTTGTCATATCAATCCTTGAAAATGCAAGTACATATCATACAATATGAAAGTGAGAGATGAAGATCATTTGTGATATTTTTTATAGCACTAATTTTAACTGAGACTGTGTGTCGCTACTTCTTCTGCAAACTCCATCTTTGTTGTACATTCCTCATACTTTCGTAGAGCTAATTTTTTTATTCCTTTTGATGTAGGATCACACATCCACTATTTGACCTAATTGAGTTATGTTTTTCAATTGATGACCAAGTTATTCTTGTGATTCTCAAAATAATTGTCTTAATTTTTAGAAAAGGCCTTAACTTGATCACCAAATGCCCCAGCACTCTATCTATTTTCTCAGACATTTTTTTTTCTAACTTTAACCCTCTGATTCAATGCTCATGCTTAAACCAGATTTTAAGATCTAGGTGAAAATTTCACTAGCATGCCATATCACTAGAGTCAACATAAAATGTACTATGTAAAGAAAACAAACAAACAACACATATTTAAAACACAAAGGAAAATGGGACACTTCATTTAGTTGAAACAAAAGATAGAAACGGTTTGAACATAAACAACAAAAGGAAAAAAACAAGATAGTGCCCGAACTACAATCCTGAAATAATTCTGATAACAAAAAATAAAACAAAACAAACTACCAGACCTCTTCTTAAGAGGGAGAGGGGTGACTTCTCAATTGCTCAGCCTGACATCTTAGCCACTGTTTTGCATATCAGCATGACTAGAGCTTTCGTCACTGTCAATGTTCTACCCCATAATTGATCTATCTTGAATCATCTTTTTAATTTCTCTTTTCAAAGCCCGACAATCTTCAATACTATAACCCTGAACATCAGAATGATATGCATATCGTACACTAGGATCGAAATTTCTTAAATGTGGATCGGGTGTATGCCCAAGGAGAAGAGTAATCATGCCCCTATGTCTCAATCTCTGGAACAAACTGGCATAGGACTCCCCAATAGGAGTGAAATTATCCTTTTCCTTCCTCCTCTTTACGAACTCTGGCCTCGGATGAAACTGGAATTTAGAGGTCCCTTGGTAAATTTGTGGGGGTTGAGGACGATGTTGAGGAACATGTGCATGCCATTGTGGATAAGAAGATGGATGGGTACACAATTGTGCATTATTCTAAGGACATTGAGGAGGTGGAATGGAACTCCTTGGATTTTGAAAAAAGGAACCTTGTTGCAGATGAATAAGTGGATTTGATATGTAAGCTCGGGATTGAGGCTGACAGTATTGGTGAGTTGGACCTCTCAAACTCTGCTTTGGCCCTGGCAGATAATAGGTTTGTTTTCTTTCTTCTTTCCTTCAGTTTCCCTTGATTGATTGTAATATCATCTCAAATGTTTCACAGAATCATTTTGTCCACCAAGCTCCTCAAATTTTGATGTCTCAAAGCTTGGAGGAAGGTTAACACTTGAAAACACGCCCCAGTTTTTATATGAGACATCTTCATAGCCCACAAGTCCCAAGGAACTTTTCACATCATTGTCTACACTCTTAACTTTCCCAACTATTTTCTTGGGCTCTTCTATCATGCTAGGCTGCTTGGTAAGAAATTTTGGCCGTCTAATTAGCTTAACTGTAGGCTCAAGAGTACAACAATGATCATCAAGAGCCTTGAACATAAGTCCACTAACAGATTGGGACAACACAACTGTTAGATTGATAGCCTAAGTAGAAGCCTTAGTAGAAGGTTGAGCAACAAAAGTACAGACGATATGTGGTGCTATGAATGTGGTAGACTTATACTGAGGAGCTAAAGAAAGAGTGGTGGAAGTATTGAAATGCATTTGACGTGGAAAGAATTTTGAGGGCATGCCGTAGTGCATCAACAATAGAAGGCAACTGACTTTGCTATTTTGGTGGAAGACTCAAGGTATTTGCAAGGTCAAAAGTGGGGAACGAAGGCGGAGGCAGCCCACTGGCCCAAGCTTGATACATTTCCATCATTTATTGTCTTAGTCTCAAATTCTCTTCCTTTAAACTCTCAATTTTCTGACTCTTTGTTTCATCCATGATGCCACTCTCTATATCCTTATTGGACACAACTAACTCTTTCTTGAATTTGGTGTGATATGGAGGACCAGCCAGGAAGCCACAAACCAACCACCTTAAACTAACTGAACAAGAGGCAACAAATATGTTAGAGTTCAACATTTTTTCAAAACCTCTCTCTTTTTTTTAAAAAAAAAGATCACCGAACCCAAGAAGGGCGCCTACGTATCTCACCCCTCGAGAGAGGAGAATCAGGTGTGCGTAGTTCGTGAAGTCTTACCAAAATGGCCAATTAAAATCTTTGTCCTTTTTTTTCTTTTTTTTTTCTTGAAACTTTAAAAAGAAAAGAAAATAACAAATTGTTAAAAGAATTGACGAAAATCTTTTTTTGCATTTTTTTAGGCTTAACATCCCTATACAAAATGAAACTTATGTTTACCAAAGAAACTCTTTTTGGGTTTTCCATTTTGAATTTCATAAGAAAATGAAACTTGAACCTATTAAAGGAAAATCTTTTTATAGTTTGTCTCTTGAAAATATATATGAAACACCTACTTTAAATGAAAAGTGAAGAAAATCTTTTTGGATTTTTGAATAAGATCAACCAAAAATAAAACCGACGACTATTGAGGAAAATCTTTTTTCTTTTTGTATTTTTCTTTTCAAGACATGTATGAAACACCTACTCTAAATTAAGAGTGAAGAAAATCTTTTTGAATTTTTTAAATAAGATCCCCAAATCTATAATAGGCTGCCTACGTATCTCACTCCCGAGAGAGGAGAATCAGGGGTGCGTAGTTCGTTCAGATAGGACAATTAAGGATTAAATAACCAAATGAACCTTGACTTGAGAAACGCGACCACAAACAGAAGATGCAAAACAATAAAATCTTTTTGAGTTTTTAGTTTGACACTTCACATAAGACTGATACCAACAACTATGAAAGAAAAATCTTTTTGGTATTTTCATTATATGAAATGTACAAAACTTCTACCATTTTTCATTTTCTTTTATAAAAATTTCTAAAATTTTGTTTTTGAAAATTTTGAATTATGAATGCATGCTAAAGGAGAGTGAGAAATCTTTTTGATGTTTTGGTTTTCGAACAAATGAGTGCAGAAAGTAAAGAAATCTTTTTGAATTTTCGAATTGTGAAAAACAAAAGCCATAAAGAATACTAAAAGCTACGAAACTCTTTTTTTTTTACTCTTTTTTTCTTTTTCCCTCTTTTTTTTGATTTTTTCCTGCCACACACTTTACTTTTAACACATGCTTTCCCCAAATCAATTCGTTAAATGACCACGTTACCCTCAAAGATGCAACATTTAGCACGTAGAGATGCTTTAGAGGCAGGTCTCCTACAAAAGGCCAAGTGGGCCCTGATAGGTCTTCAATATGATGCACATAAGCATGACCTAAAGGTTGACCTACGTTGAGGTTTACTAACAAGTCTATTCGGGGGAGCGTATGGTCGATAGTGGCTGCTTTGCTTTCCACCTACTCCATACCAGCCAACGGCTCCCCCTTAAGATAAAGGTGACTCAACTAGAGATCGTGTACACAGCGTGTACTACGGACTTGTTGCAGAAAAATGACTCGAATTATGCACATGATGCTAGATATAAAAGCGGTAACACATATGATAAATACTGTAAACAAAGAGCAGAAAACACACAACAGTGACAATACAATAACACAAAACAACACAAACAAAATATCCATACACCTATAGTGCCAAATTAAGTCGATACAACTCCAAAATAAGCTAGAATTCTGAAATAGTCCCCAGCAGAGTCGACAGAGCTGTCACACCCCTTTTTCACAACTCCAAAAGATTTGATTTTATAGTTCGAAAGGGTTTTCATTATTAAAGTAACAAAAAATGAAAATTTTACTTCAAAAAGCATTATTTACATTTAAACTCAGAGTCGCCACTTGGCATAAATCAGGTGTGCCAAGTCACCCGTGGATATTCTTTTTCAAAACGATTTTGACTCTATAAAACTGATCCGCAAACAGAGATTCAGCTAAGGAATTCTGTTGACCGAGGGGAAGGTGTTAGGCACCCCGTGATCCTATGGTTCGATCACGGTCGCTTGGTGGAGTATATAGGCTAATTTGAACACTATGAATGTATAAACCACACCAAACATGAATAACACGATCAATCAAGCAAACAAATCTAAAAAAAAATGTTCAGTCCAATTATACAGTCCAAAATAGAAAAAGAATGCGAAAATGTAAATCTTATTCTACCCTAAACTAATTTTATACTACGCTCCCATGCTACCCGAGCCTCGGGCCTTCATCACGGACATCCTCCAAATATAAAATACTTCGGGGCATTCCCCGATGAATAAATACAAGTGATCGCGGGGCATTCCCCGATTAAATGAATACAGTTCCAAATACAAGAACTAAAACCAAACCGTTCAACTCAAATTCCACATTCAAACATTCAACAAGAAAATTTATTCCTAAATTCTTGCCTACCCGAACCAACATTCGCCTATCCATTTCAACATATCATAATTTTATCACATTCCAACAATATTCATGCTCGTTACGAATTAAACAAAACAACAATAAACCAAAGCTAATCTAAATTTAACTTTTTTTTTATCAATTTCATCCCCCAAATCCATTTTTAACCACATTATTAAACCAGTTTGACTATCAAATCACTTTTCAAAATCCGAAACCAACAACACATACCCCCAACGAAGATTCAAATATTTAAGCATACCAATCATTCATATCCACAACAACAATTAACATTTTGCTTGAAATATTCAAAATCGCACCACAAAATCATGATATTAACCAATTTTGATATAATAAAAAAGTAGAGTTGAGAGATGGACCTCTGAAGAATCGATTTCGTTGATAATAAAATCAAGAAAGCCTGGACTATAGAATTCCTAATAGGACCTCAACAGTGACGAACTCCAACTCCGTATTGATAAATTTGAGACCCAAAACTGAAGCTCCGTAAATTCAATTGAACCCGAAAATCGACACTGTTCACGATTGTTCACGTACTATTCACGGGTACTATTCACGACACTGTTCACGATACTGTTTCTCTCTTGAATTTTTTTCTCTCTCGCGCGATTCTTTCTTCTCTCCCTCGGTTTTTTTGTTCTTCTTGTGAGGAAGATGATTTTGTGATTGTTGTTATTGTGGAGAAGATGATGATGAAAGAATGAGCCTCCCATTTTCCCTTTTTAGAATTTTCCTTTTATATTTTTTATTTGGTTTTTCTTTTTCTTTATTTATTATCCTATGTGGAAGCATGTAATTGGTGGCTTGTGGGAATAAGTGTGTGGCATGTGGAAAAGTTAGTGTGGCATGTGGAAATATGAGAGTGGCGTGTGGAAAAATGAGTAGGGTATGTGCCTTTTGCATGTATCCAATAAAAAATGAAAAGTGAGGTGTTGAGGTGGCATAGTGAGGTGGCAAAGATGCTATGTATTTAATTATTTTTAATTCTTTCTTTTTTTGGGGAGAAATTATCAATTAAACAAAAGTATGGTAAGGTGAATAAAATAAAAATAAAAAATAAAAAATTAAAATTAAAAAATTAAAATAAAATAAAAATGATTAAAATATTTTCGTAAAAGGACAAAATTACGTGTCTACACCGTTCATATTAGTTGATCCCTATAAACTTGGCACACCCATTAAGAAAATATATTATTAGGGGTCTATTTTATCAAATTAGCATTACTAATTATATTTTAAAAATATAAATTTGAGCATATACAATTTGTTTAATCATTTATTGATTAGGGTATTATTGGAATAATATATTAAAATCCTCTTGAATTCATTAAAGAGACAACTAAATTGAAACAAATATTTTTAGAAAGAAGGTCAACTAAAATGAAACAGATGGAGTAGGAGGAAGGAATTATTGCTTTACCACACAAATATCTATTCATGTGGCTATTGTTTCCACCACATGACATTAAATGACATTACAAGATGTTGTTTCTAGAATAAAAAATAATAAATTAATGGCTCTACCTTCTCGAATTGACATTTCTAGAATAAAATAGATGACTCAAATAAATAGGCAAAAGTGTCTTCATATTACACAATAATCTCCTCTCATCAATTCTCGCATATCTATATATAAGTTTCTCTATCTTCTCATTCTTTTTTTTTCGAACATTTATTTATTCCTTCACCAAGCTATAATTTTCTATGTTTTTTTAGTGAATATGCCCTTTTTGATAGAATGAATAATTTTAATTTAATTTCAGCATGTGCTTTTAGAAAAATTTATCTGTATTGTGTATTTTACTCTCCGAGAACGAAGTTCATGTGTTGGTCGAACGCCATGAATTTTTCGATCAGTTGACGACCATCTTGGATGGTAACACGCATACAAAAATTAATGTATTGAAGCATTTTTGAACTCTTTGACATTGATATTTTCGCTGAACTTTGAAGCAAAAACAAAGATGGAGTTTAGGGTTTTGGGGGAATAGATAAACGACGGCGAAGAGGCGTTACGAGGGAGGCTCAACTATTAGGAGTGTAGATTTGAAGGGGTTAGATATTAGGGTTTGGGGGTAGATATGTATATATGTTGAAAATAGTTGGGCCTTTAATTATTACTAGCAAACTATGAACTTTGCTCCTCATACTATTGAGTATTGACAAACCATTATCATTTGTTCTTTTTAGTTGTCATACCAAATTTTACGATCTGCTCAAATTTTTTTTTAAATATTTTGCATAATTATTTAAAAATTAATTTAATATATATGTCTTTAAATGTCTACTTTGCAGTTTCATCTCTTCAGTGATAGCTATTTACATGTCCGCGTCTATAATTAACTGTGTGGTAAGTACAAATTATTTAATTTCTTTATTAAATTATAAATATTCTTATTCATGACTTCTTTATAATATAAAACATGAAATGCTTATTTTTCTCTGTTAATGAGTGTATCTTATATTTTTTAAAAGTCACATGCCTCGCATAAATATAATTATTACTTGATATGAATGTGTAATGAACTTTTACTTTTATTATTTTTTTTCAAGCATTCATAGCTATATTTGGGCAACGAAAACTGTCGTGTAGTAGAGGTTCTAAAACTGATTAAACTTTCAAAAAAACAAATATCGATAAAAATTCTAGAAGACATGAATTGTATAGATAGATGCCACTTGAGAAAAAAAGGCCCTTTTGGCACATTGACGAGCAAAAAGAGCAGAGTTGAAAAGACAAAGATTGTCGGAAGGTTCAACTAAAAATGATTCGGCTTCTGCATCGTCTTCCAGTTCTATTAATATTTCTGCTGAACAAAGATATTTTTTAAAAAAAGAATCAACACTTCCATCAGAATCAGGATTGAATTGTTGTGTGACATAATAAATGCATGCCAAATTATTATGGATTGTTGACAAATCAATGTTAACAAAAAATAGAATACGTTACAATATGTTGTCATTTCCCAAGGAGTCCCATCAAAATACGTACTTGTTTATATTGATTTTTCACAAATATAGTTCACAACAGCTTAGGTAATTGAAACTTTTATCCTAATAGCTTTTGTGTTTGCTTGTTTGAATAAAAAATTCTCATCGTATTCTGTACTGAATGAAATTTCAACATATCCATCAAGGGTAACACCTAAATGTGAATCATGATTTGTGAATCATGGTTAGAAAGAGATGTGTTCTTTCAATGGAAAAAAGGTGTTTATATTTTGATCTTGAACTTCTAAATTAATTTAATTATTAAATTTAATTTTGACAGATACTAATCATGAATGATCAAGAGATTGAACACAACGGGAAGGAAAAGTGCATTTGCTATTATAGAATTTATAAATGCATATGTATCAATGTAAATAGACAACAATCACCATAATATGTGAATGTCATATGAGCATTCAGTAGTATGATATTCCCACAGTTGCATAAAACATACATTTTGGGATATTATGATATGTCCATTATAGTGATATTGTTGTATATTGAAATGTATTTATTTAATTTAATATATATATATGCGTTCGACCCGTGCAAAGCACGGACATCCTTATCTAGTTTAAAAAATAAGTAATTATCAAACATATATTGGTACTCATGGTCCAATACATAAACCTCTAATTTAGGGACAAGTGCCTTTTTCATTATACCACGCCTTTGATGATACACACTGTTAGTTTTTTATTATAATTACTCAAAAAGTTTCTTAAATGCCTTTCTTAATTCAGGGGTCATTGATAGGACTTGCAATTAAATTTTTATCTAGTTTAATCATAATCATATTTTATAAGCAATTACTTTGTTAAGTATCAAACACCATTCTAATTATGACTTTAACTCTTAATACTACAGAGAATTCTAAAATTGTCAAATCATATACATATAGTAGGTACTCTCGGCTCAATTTTGTTGCACATTTCATTTTTTGGGAATCAAATTAACTAATTTTTAAAATTAAATTAAATTAATATTTTAAAATTAAAATTAAAAGTTATAATTTTTTTATGTCAAATACAATGAAAATTATGTTGAATCAAAATTTACATAATTCGAATTTCGGAAAAAATATCAGTACCATATAAATTTAAAACAAAAACACATAGTGTGTCATTTATTATTAAAAAGGGCAAAATTCAGAAATAACATACTTATCTCTTAAATTACGAGTTTCATAGCAACAGTTTCATAATTACATAATATAACAAGTTATATTTTGTATTTTTGCAAACGGTTGCTACAAAAATACAAATACATATGATTTTTACTACCCTTATGATCGATATGTATTTTGTATTTTTGCAAACTGTTGCTACAAAAATACAAATACATATAAATACATATGCTACAAAATGTAATTTGATAAAAGTGTTGCTATTTTTTATAATTTAATACTTAAATATGCTACTTTATGTATTTTTTCCTATTAAAAACTAGAGGTGCATGGCCCGTGTCAGTACGGGCCCAACACTATAGACATTTTTTAGCACCAAAATTCAATATTGATGAGATACAAACATAAATGTATATTAATTTAAAATTATATCTTTTTAAATAATAACTATTTGACAGTAGTCGCTAAGGAGTGAAGTTTTATAAGATAGTTTTTTTCACATAATAAAAAAGTGTGATATGTCGTGTAGTAGGGATTTTAATTGTTTGATGATAAGATTGAGACTTATTACAAAATATAGAAAAGATGTTGAACTAAAATTCATAGGATTATTTCATACAAAAACTGGAACAAAAGATACTTCAATTAACAACAAAGTTTTGGATCATCTTCTCAAAGGCAAAACACTTATAAATACAGATATTGAAATATTTTGAACCACTAATAAGTTAAGAAATTCTTATAGATGGGTGCACAATATTATCAGATCTAGATATCCAAATATAACAACAGTTAGAATTGAGGTGGCAGCACGAAAAACATTTTCAAGACTAACTATTGTGATTTGTAGTACTTTTTCTTTTGTTTCAATTTACGTGACAGTAATAAAATTTAGAGAGTCAACCAAATTTTTTTCATGTTTTTTTAATTACTTTAAATTATTAATTATTATGATTTATAATACTTTTACGTAATTCTCAAATATATAATAGATTAAAATTGAAAGTAAAGAAGTATCTAATTAGGCAACACAAACAAACACGTCGAACTGCTACCTGCTTATCATTGTATGTCTATTTTATCCTTTTTATTAAATACCATTATTTTTTAATACTTAGATGATTAATTAAGAGCGGTATTTAGTAAAATTACAATTGAAACACTTGAAATAGACATGTTATAAATGTCTATTTTTAATTAAATATTTTTTTTAATGCATAAATGACCTACAATAACTAAATTAAGAGTGATACAATAAAATTAAGGTTGAAGGACGCCAACTTAATTTAAAACATCAAGAGTTAATTTACCATTTGTCGATTTTATCATTTTATTAAATATTATTAATCTTTTAATACTTAGATGACTCATCATAATTAATTAGGAGCGATATTTAGTAAAATTATGGTTAAGCAGCTGCAACAAACATGTCGTAAACGCATATTTTTCTTGTTTTAATTAAATACTATTAATATACTAATACATAAATGACTTATAATAATTAATTAGGGTGATATAGTAAAATCATGGCGCAACTCTTGAAGCAGCCATGTCGAAACCAATGTTTTAATTAAATATTATGAATTTTTTAATACATAAATGACTTATAATAATTAATTAGGGGTGATATGATAAAATCACGGTTGAAGGAGGTCAACTTAATTTAATACATCAAAAGTTAACTTATCATTTTAGTTTATTTTTACTTTTAAAATATTATTAAATTTTTAACACTTAGATGACTCATAATAATTAATTATGAGCGATATTTAGCAAAAGTATGGTTGAAATAGCTGCAGCAGACATGTCATTTATTTTTGTAATTAAATATTATTAATTTTTTAATACATAAATGACTTATAATAATTAATTAGGAATGATATAGTAAAATCACGGTTAAAGCAGCTAAAACAAACATCATAAATATCTATTTTTTAATTAAATATTATTAATTCTAATATATAAATGACTTATAATAATTAATTAGGGGTAATATGGTAAATCACGGAGCAATTAGGGGTAATATAGTAAATAATGAAACAGCTGGTTGAAACCAGCGCTTCTATTATGTAGACAAACGAGAAAATACCCTATTTCACCCTTAAACTATACCCAAAACGGCTGAGACACACCTCAACTTAACGAGAGTCCTATTACTCCTCCGAACTAATTAAAAGTATAATTTTGGCACCCTTAGTGTCTACGTGGACCCTTCAGTGTGTTGTGCCACGTAGGCACTAAGGGTGTCAAAATTACACTTTTAATTAGTTTGGAGGAATAGACCCCCGTTTAAGTTGAGGTGTGTCTCAACCATTTTGGGTATAGTTCAAGGGTGAAATAGAGCATTATGTATTTTAAAAAGAAAAAATACGTGTAAGTTTTGTTTGAGTGGCTTGAATTAAACTTTTAAATTATTTTCAAGGTCGCCTACCCTTATCCACATATTTGTTCATGGATAAATTTCAAAGTGATGCGAAGGTTTAATACTAATTGCAGCCGGCCTTTGAACAAATTTTTCTTCTTAATAGTAGGTTGATTCTATTCCGAATGATTTTAGCTTTCGCTCGAAAGTTACAATAACGATATATTTAATATAACTTCATAAGTATGATTTACATTAATTTTATTTTTATTTTGGAAGATAAATAGATTATCTCTGATAAATGTTGTTTAAAAAAAATACTAGGAGAAAAGAAAGCAAGGAAAAATACCAAACAAGGTATATCAAAGTGTTCCAATAATTAAACATTGACTATAATTAAACAATGTGCTAATCGAAGTGCAAGAAATAATAAATAATAGAAATTCAAGAAGCAAGAAACTACAAGAATAATGCAATGAGTATTAGTATGAAAGGATGATGAGGTTGAATATTTGCATCTTATAGGTGGCAACACTCCAAAAAGACTTAATATACCTCCATCATTGGCATTAAAAGAGAACTCCCCATAGAAACTATTTTAAGCTCAATGCTGACGACTTTCGGCTTAGAAATCCTGGGGTAAGGGGCATAGAGGATGTTATAAGAAATTACAAGGGAGATTGAGTAATGTACTTTAGTAGAACATTTCCTCAAGGCACCAATAACCAAATAAAGCATCTTGCTTTGTTGGGAGGTCTCAATCTTATTGAAAGTAACAATCTTACTCTTATTGAGATTATATTGAGATTAATATCTACTCAATTGAAGTGATTCAAATGCTAAAAAATGGCAACTTATTATACGATTCTACTGTTGATGCATCCAGGCCTGTACTATGAAAGAAAGGATATCCACCAATAGACCCATTGATTTAGAGAAGGAAACAATGTCGTTGATGCCTTATGTTAAGAATTCGTGCCCTACTGATTATCTTATTTTTGCCTAACTGTTGCCTATTGATGGAACGGCTTTCCTGACGTGTTCCAAGGAAGCAGTAAAACAAAGAGTAAAGAACACAATGATTTTTACGTGGAAAACACCCGGCTCAAAAGGTGTAAAAAACCACGACCTGCACCTCTACATGATTTAACCCTAACTTCACTAAATAACTCTGAGCCTCAACAACGACTGATTACAAAACTCTTGTAACCAACAAATAGGAATTATAAACTCTAATCCCTATAACTCAACAACTAGGAATTATAAACTCTAATTCCTTTGACTCAACAACTAGGAATTATAAACTCTAATTCCTAACTACACCCACCTCCCAAGGTATGCGTTTCCAAAGTCTTTGAGTTTTCCCCAACTCGAAGACTATCTCCTAATTCAGTTTATAACACACTGAAACTAATATTACATCAATAGCTCAAACACAATGAACAACTCTAAAAATCAAAGCTAAAACTCTTAGCTGGATCCTATACTTAGGACCAGGTTCTTCAATGTGTTTCTTCAGTGATTGAGTAGCACTTCGTGAAGTCAATCTATCGATTGTACTTTTCTGCTTTGTAAGTGCGTGAATTATTCTGACTGGTGCATCTTCTATTTAAGCATAACTCTTCAAAAAGTCATTCTTTATTTCAAACTCCTCTTTTAATTAGAACTCTCATTGCATAGAGTTCTATTTCAAGTGAGACTCTTTCTTTAATTCCAACTCTTGTTTCCTTAGTGTTGTAGTAAAACTCCAACTCTTTTAAATCAGCACATGTTTATTTATCATAATCTTTCTCCTCCCACACATAGGACTCTTTAAGATATACTCAGAAGTGAAACTCCTTCTTCACGTAGGACTCCTTTTTCCACTCAAATTGCTTTCCCTTATCATTAAGTGTTTGAATCAAATTCAACTTGTTATATTCCCCACATGATCAGTAGCTTGAGTATATAAGAATTAAGCTTGCTTATTCGTTCTTGTCTTTAAGCAATCTTGTCTGCATCTATCAGTGAAACTGGAAATCTACTTTCCTGTGCGTGGACCAACTCAAGTAACATGTTTCATTCATATGTCAGTTTGTCAATCATCAAAACTACATAGTACCCAACATCTTAGCAAAATAATAAGCATCAAGGAAGTCTTTTTGGATGTGTTGGAATTTTGGCCATTAATATCGACTCAATTAAAGTAGTTCAAATGCTAAGAAATGCCAACTTATTATATAACTCCGTTGTTGATGCATTCAGGCCTGTACTATGAAAGAAAAGGTATCCACCAATGGCCCATTAGTTTAGAGAAGGGAACAATGTTGTTGATGCCTTAGCAAAAAAATGAGCGGAAGTCTTTCTGGATGTGTTAGAATTTTGGCCAAATCCATCGCCATACCCCTCAACTTAACACGATATTTCACTTTGACACTTTAAGTGGACAGTGTTCATTTTAAACACCTACAATAGCCATAAACTGTGTTAGTTTTACACCTTTTTTCCTGTTGGCAAAATGCGTGTGGAATACTAGCAAAGGCGTGTTCAAGCTCTATTTTTGTTGATGTGGCATACAAATGCCCCCTCCCCCCCAACGATAATATATCCCCATCCTTCATTATATTCATCTTCTTCTTCATTCTAACATCCAAATTTAATTCTAATTTTGTTGGGTTCAAAATCTAGGAGGCGTTATGCGGAAGCTATTAGTTGCAAATCATTGTGGTGACAATTCGGAAGACACGTAAAACAATACTAAAAAGCTTATTATTTGGCCAATTGACCTACGTATAAAATCTAATATTTAAAAACATAGAAAATAATGAGAGAGAAAATCTCTCCCTAAACAAAACTCTTTGATGACTACATTGTGGATGTTATTGTGTTATGATATGAGAAGATAGATTTTCTATTTATAGAGTTAAGTAAGGTAAGAAATTCAGGACAAATTCTAACATTTTTCTCAATTTTTTATAAAAATCTTCTCTCTTCTTCATCTTACTTATTTAAATTAATTTTATATTTGATTTTGAATGAACAAATTATCCTTAAAATGTCTTAAAAGTTTAATATCTTTTGTAAATTTATTTGAATTGAATTGGATAATGTCGAGCTCGTCGTTCATGGCTTTTGGTGAAAAAGATTATCGCTATTGTAAATATGGTCATGAAGTATTACTAAAGACATTTTAGACTCAATAAAATTCAGGCTGTAGGTTTTTTACTTGCAAGAGTTCAGAGATAATGTTTTTTACTTCTTAATTTAATTTGTTGATTAATTATTAATTTTGTAGAAGTGTGATTACGGTGATTGGTGTAAAGAACGACGTCCTTCACGAGCAAATAGAGTGATTTGGGGTTTGTTGAAAAGTCAAAGCATTTGAAGAGAAATAAAATTAAGCAAGAAGATACTATGTTGTTGGTGTCATTGCTACTGGTTTGATGTTGTGGGGAATATGGACATTGAATCCTAATTGTTGAAATTTAGCCTTGAAGTTTTTATGGTGTCATTCTACTGATTTGATGTTGCAAAATGGCCTAAAGGTCTTGTTGTTTTCATGACAGTTTATGTGTATTGTTGTGATGTGTATTAGCTTGTTAGGTGTAGTTTGTTGATGTAACCTTAGCCTTGTAACGTTTCTTACATTAATGAAATGAATGTTTATTTTGACTCTAACTACTGTCAACTTTGTGGTCACATAATTTACAGTAAAACATGGTGTCAAAATAGGCAAGCAACACCACCACCAACAACTTATTACATGCTTCATATTGAGCTTAAAGTAACACAAACAATAACTTCATAAATATGCTTCATATTTACTATTAGGGTGCATTTATTTTTTTAAGATTCAGACGTCTGAATCTGAATGCACGTCTGAATGATTAAGATGTTGTTTCTAGATTTGAAAACTGGATGATTAAGACTGTTTGTTTTTCAATATCTGAATGTACAAAAAAAAAATTATTTGTATATATAATAAAATAAAAAATATAATTCAAATAAAAAACTAATTATATATCAGAAAAGTATATAATTTAATGCAACAAAATTATAATTTGATTAAAAAATTATTTATGTTTGTTAGTGATAGTGGAGATGGTTTATAATGGTCGTTGTGGTGACAATGATTGATTTTAGTGATTAGTAATGTTAGCGGTGATAGTTGCGATGAATGGTATTGTAGTGATTGTTATGATGGTGACGGTTGATAGTAGTGGTGGTAGTTGTGATGTGACGTTATTTGATGTTAGTAATTGGAGGTGTTGATGCGATGGCTGAAAAATGAATGAATGATGATTGACGATGTGTTGGTGCTAGTTGGAGGTATTGTTGGTCTTGATGGTGGAGATGGTTGTTAGTAGAGATAAATTGTAGCGATAATAGTGATTGAAGTGATGGTAGAGGTGGCATTACTAGTGACGATGGTGGTGGCCGTCGAAGAATGTGTGGAGTTTGTGATATTTTAGTGGTAGTTAGCGATGGTGCTAGTTGTGATAGATAAGTTGGTCGATGGTAGGAATTGATCGGTAGTCGTTGATGATGGTGGTGCTATTGACGGTGGTGGTGACCATAAATATAATTAGAATAATAGAGGTAGTAGGTGTGGCAGCAGTTGACAATAATGATTAGTAGCGATATTTATTGTCAATAGTGATTGTGATGGTGGAGGTGGTTGATAATGATGGTGGCAGCAGAGGTGTTGACTAATGATTATGAATAGAGTGACGGTGAATATTATCCAACACTAAAATACATATTTAGACCTATTAAGAATTGATTCTAGATCTGGATGATTAAGACCTATTCAAACCTATTAAGAGTTAAAATCTTAATAAAAAATAAATGCACTTAATGGTCTGAAGTTTGAACCATTCAGATTCACAAACAAATGAGCCCTTAGTGTACTCTCCACCACCTCCTAATCTACCCACACATCTATCTTTTCTATTTCTGATAGTGTCTTGAAAACCTTTGTCAATACCAACTTCACCTATGGGTATTTCTTCTTTTGCCTTCGATTTTTATCTTGACTGTTTTTGCTTTTACTTTCAGTCCTAGAGGCTCTCAACTCTTCATCAGCGTCTGAACATCCTCATCAGGGATTTCACCATCTAATTCGCTATTGAGAAAATTTGATCCATTACCATTCAAATCTTGATTAAGATCCCTATCCTCATTGCTACAATTGCCTATATCATCTTCATCAGAAGATTCATTACACTCTGGCCCTTGTAAATGAGGTACATGATTTGACACAACCTCAAACTTTCGAAAAAATCATGAAGAATATGCACATCAGGCTTATCACCATTTTTTAAGTCTTTCACAAAGTTTAATAACTGACTATCAAAAGTAATTTGAGCTAACTCACTACTATTTATATGTTGGCAGTAAAATTTCTTAACTTTTGAATACCCAGGACCTTTGTTAAAGGAAAGAAACTCAATATGATTGCAGTGGTCTTTATCAATAGCAACAATAAAGATATCTACTTCGTCCTTATAACTGAGATTAGAATTGGCTACAATAGTCCCTCCATGATGAAAACAAACTAAAATATAGTTGTCCATTATATTTCCTTAAATGCCCTCCAAAGATTTTCAACAAAAAGAAATACCCCAAATGCTCTTGAACTTAAAGTACCAAAATAACTCTGTCCTTATCAGTGAAATCCCTCAAAAAATTCTAAATCAGTGAAATTCACAAAAAATCGATAAGAATTCTAACTTTATCACTGAAATTTCTAAAAAAATTCTAAATACGCAAATTCAATAAAACACTATAATTTTTAGGGGTAAACAGTACAAACAACAAGGAAAATACATAAACTCAAAGAACAAGTTTAGTCAGGACTCTAATTTCATCAATTTTAAATTAAATTTCTTTAATTTCATCTATAAAAATAATCAACATTTCATTGCAAGCATTGTACCTACAAAATACACGTTTATTATTTAGCAATCACTAAAAATCAAAGAAAAAACGAAGCAAAAGTAAAAAAAAAAAAAGAATGCTTACAATGGATTTTCAATTTGGTTTCAACCTGACCAAAGAGTGAAAATGAAGTATTTTCCCCCTCCCCCCTTTTTTAGATTAATGGATTGACATGGAGAGTCATATGTGTGTTGATAGGTTTTAATTGGTAGTTAAAATCCACATGGATGGATTGAATTAGACTCGCCTAGAATTTTTTTTAATCAAGACAAGGGTTGCCAAAGTGCAGTTTATAGCTATGTTAGATGTTTAAAATGAACACCGTCCATCTAAGGTGTCAAAGTAAAAGATCGTGCAAATTGAAATATCTGTCTATATGTTTGGCCTAGAATTTTGGTAATTCTCATATGTTTATGTCATACAAAGTTTGGACAACCGTATTAGGAGTTGCTTATAACAGGAAAATCAATCTTTGTGCTAGTACCCCATGAGAGACGAATGTTGAGACTCAGGTTTTTGAGCCAGATTAACTACTGTCTTGTAGAGTTAGTGTTATTACTCTCTCTCTCTCTCTCTCTCTCTCTCTCTCTCTCTATCTATCTATCTATCTATCTATCTATCTATATATATATATATATATATATATATATATATATATATATATACTAGAGTAGTGTACGTGCTTTGCACGTGTCTCTCACGTCAATCAATAAAATATATATAAGAATTATGAACAATATAATTATAAAGTAGCAATATATTAACGTTAAAAATAAGATATCTATTTAAATTATATAAATAAATACTTTATCTCAAATATATTATTATGTGATGAGTCTCACTTCAATGTTCATTATAAACAAAAAGAACAAAATTAATTTGAATTTCATGCTAATAAAACTATTTCCAAACCTTATTACTCATTTCATAGGAGACACCTTCAAGAACACCCAATCACTAACTTCAAACTCCAATTCTCTTTGCCTCAATCAAAATAACACAATTAAATTTAACTTTTACACACAATTTTCTCAAAGTCGTCTGACACTCATCTACCATCACCTGTAAACAATAACAAAATAATACGATAATAGAGATATCAAAATAATACAACTAAACCCAACCTTTACATAAAAAAAAATCCTCAAAGCCGACCAACATGTATCTAACACATGTAAACTGCAACAAAATAATATGATAAAAGTGATATCAAAACAATACAATTAAACTTAAATTTTACACACAATTTTTTTTCAAAGTCGATCGAGATTCATCTACGAACTGTAAACTATCACAAAATAACAAACTAATTTAGATATTACGATAATACAATTAAACCTAACCTTTACCTGAAAAAAATAATTCAAAGTCAACCCACATTCATCTAGCATCTGTAAATTTAGATAAAACAATAAGATAATAGAAATATCAAAACAATACAATTAAACCTAATATTTACACAAGAATTTCTTCAAAGCCAACCGACATTCATCTACGACCTATAAACTAAAAAAAAAAATATAATAGTGATCACAAAGCTTTGATTTTGATCCAACTAATTCTTATCTGAGTGAAAAGTTTGACCCTAAAGAATGATTTTGAATAAAAACAAAGAAGATATATATATATACACACATGTTGAATTCTATTATGTTAACAAAAACAGTGAAGAAGATGAGGGTTAGAAAATCAAGTATCCATCAATCTAGACATGTAATCGAATCAAATTAGACGAGCATCAATCATATTCTCCCAATAGGCAATCCGGTTTGTTCTCTAGTTTAACGTATATCTCAATATTTATAGAAGTATTTCCTTAACAGAGTCTTATTTTAAGAGTATTTTTCTAATTAAATAGTAGAAAGAAAAATATTAATTAATTCTCCTACCATATAGTTGAGGAGTCTCATATATTTTAGAAGTCTAGTTAATATCATAAAAAATAATTAAATAATAAATTAAAAACATAGAGAAAAGACAGTTTTATCTAAAGAAAAGTCTTTTAATGAATGATAAAAAGTTTAAATCACTTTTCTATAGATAAATTATAGATATTTATATTTATAAAACCTAAAAGAATTTGATTTCGAACTTCTATAAGATTTGTATTACACATATATTTTTTGTATTAAATTAAGATAACACTAAATTTTCTCAAAAAGAAGGCAATTTGTAAGGGCAAAATAAACGTTTTTTAAAGTTTCTTATTTTCCAAAAATAATGCAAGTTTTCATTAATTACTTCTTTATTTTTCAAAAATAACAGTCCTAAAAAATAAGTGCAATTTGTAGGACAAATCACACGGTTTTAAAAGTTTTTTCTATTTTCCCAAAATAAGTCAAGTCTGCATTAATTACTTGTTAGATTTGAAAAATAATACGACCATCTGTTTCCCCCCCCCAAAAAATAAAAAAATACTCCTAATATTAATTTCTAGTTGTTTTCTATCCTAATTTAGTCTTTCTTTTTCTAATATAATTTAGCAACACGAAAACATTAATAAGTTTTTTTCCTATATATTTTAGGAGTCTAGTTAATATTGTAAATATAATAATATAATAATTCTAGAAAATAAGCGAAAAGACAATTTTGTCTATTGCAGTGATTTTTAATGAAGACAAAAAGTTCAAATCACTTTTCTAAGGATCTTCACGCTTTTACAATAATATATATAGAGAGAGATTATAGATTATAGATTATAGATACATAACATTCCGTCATACCTCCCCCGCCCCCCGTCCCCCCCCCCCCCCCCCCCCCCCCAAAAAAAAAAAAAGAAAAAGAAAACTAAAGCCCTCAACTACATACTAACTTTCTACCTTATTTTAGGTTCTCCATAATCTCCAAATATAAGTCGTATCTTCGATATTCGTAGCTACGCCAAGTCTTGTTTAATTACTTTTTCCTGATACTTCTTCAAGAAATAGAATATAATGGGGAATAATGAAATATACCGAACAACAAATAGTGAAAGTTTAATTTAATCATAATCCATAAATTTTAGGCATGCTATCAACTAATAATCTTATCAAAAAATTTATTTGAAGTAGAATTTTACAGAAAAAAGGGATAATACTCACAAAAATACCTGAATATTGACCGAATTTCCAGTTGAGCATACTGAACTTTGCGGGAGTCCTATTACCCGCTAGACTTTTTAAAGCGGATTTAATTCCCCCCAAAACTCTATACCCAATTTCGGCGGCTGGCGCGTGTAATATACGCGTCAATCTCGTTTTTACACGTGTATTGGCGCGTGTAATACACTCGCCAACCTCATATTTACACGTGTTCAAGTGGGCAGATATATACCATTAAAATACTAAAAAAAAATAGGGGGTAATAGGACCTCCGCAAAGTTCAGTATGCTCAACTGAAAATTTGATCAAAATTCAAATATTTTTGTAAGTATTATCCCCAAAAAATTAATATAATACTATAATTATTATGTTTTCTTTTTCCAATAACAATTAAACAAAAACATGCTTAAACGAAGCGACCTAGACAATAAAAATTACATAATTGATCCAACTTAAATGAAATTGAAGCCCAAAACTTCTTATTATATTCTATAATAATGAAATGAAATAATACACTTGTGCTTTCGTGCCACGATAAAATCAAAATATTTAATATTGCAAAAATATTAGCAAGTCAAAAAAATATAAATAGAGTCATACTATTGCAACCACTTTTTAATTCAAAATAGTTACTACTTTTTTTTTTCAAAAACAAAAGCTTACTAGTGGATTCATACTTTTTGACAAAACAATTTTGCTAGTTATATTTAAGGGATAATACCCACGAAAATACTTGAAGTTTGATCGAATTACCAATTGAGCATACTGAACTTTGCGGGGGTCCTATTACCCCCGACTTTTTTTTTCGTATTTTAATGACATATATCTGCCTCTTGGCACACTGCGTGTGATTCACGCGCATTGAACGCGTGAACAGTGTTAAAAACATTTTAAAACTCTTTTTTTTTTGCCAAACAACCCCTTAATTTTATAATTATTTAAAGTTTTATATTTTTATTTATTTTTTCATTCTTTTTCTGTAAAGTTTTATATTTTTATTTATTTTTTCATTCTTCTTTCTTCTTAATGGAACTCGAAAAATCATGAAAAAAAATTCATGTATGGAACTCAGAATCTTTCCGAACTAATGGAAAGATTTCTCCGAATCTTTCGAGTTCCATTTATAATTTGAACTCGGAATTATAAATGGATTCGAACTCGGAATTATAATTCGGAAAGATTAATGGTTATAATTAATGGAAAGATTCTGAATTAAATTTCATGTATGGAACTCAGAAAATTTCTTAATGGTTATAATTTAATGGAACTCGCTAATTGAAACTCAATGAATGATTCGAAAGATTCAAACTCGAAAACTCGCTAATTTAATTTCAAGTTCCATTAATGAAATTGAAGCGAGTTCCATTAACGGAAGATTGAATAGCTTCATGGAAATTGAATCTTCCGAGTTCCATTGACGGAAGATTGAATAGCTTCGTACATGAAATTAAATTTTTTGAATCTTCCGAGTTTCATTAATGAATTTTTCGAATCTTCCGAGTTCCATTAATGGAAATTGAATCATGAAATTAAATTTTCCGAATCTTTCGAGTTCCATTAATGAATTTTCCGAATCTTCTGAGTTTCATTAATGTAAATTGAATCTTCCATTGAGTTTTCAATTAGCGAGTTTCATTGAATCTTCTATTAATAGAACTCGCTAATTGAATCTTCCGAGTTTCAATGGAAAATTTATTCAATTATTTGAAAAAACTTTCTCCATAAATTCAATAGAATCATTTGGAATATTTAATATGATTGTAATTGTGAAAAAATGTTGAAAAGTGATAAAATGGAGAAGAAACGACACGTGTACTACACTTTCCACGGAAAAAACTGGGTATACGTTCTGAGGGAGATTAATTCCACTTTAAAAAAGTCGGGGGGAGAATTAGTTCCAATTTAAAAAGTATAGGGGTAATAGTACCCCAGCAAGGTTCAATATGTTCCACTGGAAATTTAGTTAAACTTCATGTATTTTCGTGGGTATTATCTCAATATTTAATAATCATTTTAGTGTGACAAATTTTTTTTTACTAGTTATACTTAATAATCCTACTTGTGTCGTTTTCCTTGTCCATAGATAAAACATAACTAAAACAGTAAAAATAAAATGAAAAAAAGCAAAAATAAATATTGCATTATTTTTTACCCTTTTAAATATAATTTAAAATTATAATTTTTTTTTATTTTTTATAACAAAACAATATATATATATTTTTTTGAAAAAAAGTGAAAATTCTTCATCCTACCAATCGAACTTAAATTATGGTTGAATTTGTTTTTGTGGGCCGGCCTAAACCCTCTATCCTGGATAGTAGTATAGTGTATCAGATAAACCCTTTTCTCCGTTCCACACGCCCCGCATAATATCTTGTTTAACTGCTAACCCCTAAACCAACACCAAGTGCACCTTGTTCAGCCATGGCTTCCTTTTCCATAGATATAGCCACCACTTTTATGGGACTGGCCAAGCGTCAGACTCCACATCTTCATGGTCTTCGTACAGCAGTGTTTCCGTGTCTGTGGAAAACTAGAAAATTTCGGAGGCCAATTTGCTCGACTACTTCATCTTCGAGAATTAGCTTTACAATTAATAATTCTGCTAAAGCAAATAGATTTTCTCGAAGATTTAGTGTGTCTGCTACTTCTACTTCAACTCCACAAAGCGAGGAATCCGATGTGTTAACTAAGGTTCCTCCCGATAATCGAATTCCGGCTACCATTATCACTGGTTTCTTGGGTTCTGGAAAAGTATGTTTTCTTTTACATATTTTCAGTTCAGTTCATACTACTGCTTCAATTTATTGTCAATATTGACCAGTACATATGCACAGTTCATTCTATTTAATGATACTAATGGTAGTTATAGACTAATGAGCAAAATCTAAAGCTTCAATTGCGAGACAAGTTTTCCTTTTGTTCTCTTTATAGTGTGAACTAATGTATCTTAGCTTCCATTCATATTATATTGCCTCGCTAAGATTGTTTCTCATTGGAAGAGTTGAATTTGGGAAAGAGGTGGGGTTTACTTATTTGAAACACTTTCAGTTGGTCGTTGGTCCACAACATTTATCTGGACTTCAAATGACAATCCTTCAAAAAGCAAACGAATTTGATGGCATAACTTTTTTCGGGCTTATTACTGAGAAGGGAAATTTAACTGTTAATTAAACATACATTAGATTATTTAACGTGTGTTTCTGTTAATATAAACATAACTTAAACGTTTTGCAATTATCTTATTCAAATATGATGTTGCAGACTACCTTATTGAATCACATATTGACTGCCGATCATGGAAAACGTATTGCTGTTATCGAGAATGAGGTATGTGAATGTTTTGATAATCTTAATGGCTCAGTGTGAGTTTGTATCCAATCAATGTCTAACATATTATTTTATCATTCCCCTCTCTCAAGATAGTTTCTACATTATCTTGTCATTTTTATCTTCTTGCATTTCAGTTAGTTAGTGATCGTCTGGACTATGAATTGTTAATGTATCATAAATCGTGCAGTATGGTGAAGTGGATATTGATGGTTCTTTGGTTGCTGCAAAAGCTGCTGGAGCGGAGGAGATTATGATGCTTAACAATGGGTGTCTCTGTTGCACTGTGAGGGGTGATCTAGTTAGAATGATTGCAGAGTTGGTCAGTAGAAAGAAAGGGAAATTTGACCATATTGTCATAGAGACTACAGGTAATAAATGAGACACATTGTTCTGGACTGAAATTGTTCTGGTACATTTTTTGGAGTGGAGGATCCGGGATTTCTCGTTTGTCTAATTCAATCATTTCACATTTGATTATCAGTTTGTTTTATTTTATTTTTGTGCGTGCTTACACAATTAAACCAAATAATCTCTTTTATGGTACATTTGATGTCAGTGCTGGCCCTCTTGTGTTTATTTTGCAGGATTGGCAAATCCTGCACCAATTATTCAAACTTTCTATGCGGAGGATCAGGTTTTCAACGATGTTAAGTTGGATGGTGTTGTTACGTTGGTTGATTCTAAACATGTTGGTCTTCACTTGGATGAGACTAAGCCAAAAGGTGTGGTCAATGAAGCAGTCGAGCAAATAGCTTATGCTGACCGTATTATAATAAACAAGGTATATGTATTCCATCTAAAAAAATTAAGAGAGTGAGTTTTGAAAAATATACATGCATTTATTATAAATATTTGTGATTTCTTATTATGTTTTGGCTTAAGGCTACTGATTGTATTAAGCTGGCCCCTATTGAGTTTGTTGTAAGGAACTTTATATTAAGCTTGGACATTCATCTCACGGCAATCTGACAAATGTTTTTGCATATCCTTGCTAGACTGATCTTGTTGGTGAGTCCGAAGTTTCTTCCTTGATTCAGCGAATAAGGGTTAGTATTTGGCTGATTATTGTCTTTTGACATAATATTTAGCTGTCAATCTTAGAGTTACTCACTAAGCTCTAATGGTGAATAACAGAACATAAATAGTATGGCTCATTTGAAAAGGACACAGTTTGGAAAGGTTGATTTGGATTATGTTCTAGGGATTGGAGGCTTTGATTTGGAAAGGTCTGGCTTCTTCCCTTTTTGATGTGCATAATTTTCTGTAAATCTCCCGTGCTTATACAGTTTCTCTTCTTCTTGTCCTTTCCCATTTCATTTCCATTTCTTTCCTTTTCTGTATCATGCTTGTAGAGGGTGTTATCTTGCTTCAACTTCCTAAATTATACTATCTTTTATCTCATTAGTCATTTTCTCTTATAGAAAAAGCGCTAAGATTCTTGCTTTTCATAGTTGATCCTCCTAACATGTAGTAGAATCCACTGGCTTAGTTAGTATCAAGGTGATGTTTTTTGAGGACATTCTTTAGGTGTGCATGTCTATTGTTGTGTCCATGTCCATTGTTGTGTCTTGCATTTTATGAAAAATTGCATATATGTCATACTAATGTCAATGTTGTGAAAGACGCGTTTAAAGTGCACTTAAGCCCTGAAGCGAGACATAAAACATGTTGAGCGCTTTGCCTCGTTTTATGGATGCTTCAATGTCTCCATCAAGGCTCTTAAGGCATACTTTTCCTTGCCAATGAGTTCAATCGTGAGGGATGTGACACTAAACAATTGATATTTCACTTTTCAGTTTCTTTGTCCGTCTATATTTGTTATTCATGCTTATAATTATTACTCTTTGACTATACAATACAGATTTGTATTTTTTTGTCCATTTGTGCCTTTTTTAATTAAAGCGTACATTTTGTTTGTGCTTAAAGTCCCAAAGGACCGTATAGGTTTTTTGTGCTTTTCGCTTTTGATAACACTGGCTAATGTTAAAAACGGGTCAAGTCCTTATTTAAAAGAAAGAAGTAAATCACTGGTCAAGTTCATTCCAGATATGTGTTAAAACTGACACTCCTGTTTTTCCCAGAAAAAGAGATATCCAAAATTTGGATTTGCTTTTCAAGTTCACAATGTTCTTCCAAACATTATGAATAAGTATATCAGATGCCATAATCATTCTGAAACCAGATCAGTATTTTATTAGTGGTATCCTTAGAAGGACAGGGTCTGGGGAATCAGTAAACCTGCACTAGTTAATCCCTAGGGGTCTGGCAGCAGAGGAATTGTTCTTCAGAGAAGGGAGGGAAAATTTTAAAACAGAGATATAAAGGGGGAAGCCCCAGGGCATTGATCTGGTTGTGAGAACACAACCTGTGATATGTGGATTAGGCGCACATGCCGCATACACAAACAAAAGCCTTGTGTTTGAGTGGAGAAGGTGGGCTCAATATCCACCGAGATTCAAACCTCGGGATCTTCTTATAATCGCTGGGCCAACGTGCGAGCACCTCGACTAAATCCATAGAATACCTGCCACCTCCCACCAGCAACATGTGGAAAGAAATCACGTAGTGTTTTTGTCTCTACTGAAACTTGAATCTGAAATCTCATGGTTTTCAACTCACTTCATGGACCACTAGACCACACCCTTGGGTATTGAATAGACCACACCCTTGGGTATTGAACTCTGGGAAATATTACTTTAATGTGATCCTTTTATGTAATAAAATATTTACAAAGAGTAATATCAGTTATATAGGTTGTTGTTTCATAACTCTCAAAACATTTTTTTCCCTCCAGTGATGTTTTAGTCAAGGTCTTGATGAGTTTCTTCAGCTAATGGGATTTGACTCTTTTGAAGGGTCTTATAACTATGGAAAATTGTATTGCTCATGGCACTGTTATTTGTCAGATATATGCTTGTTATCATTGTTATAGATGTCCACTCTTTCTTGGATCCATTTGCTTTGTCATGTTCTCATGTTACCGGGAAATTGCTTATATTGTTTGTTAAATTCGTGCAGAATTGAGAGTTCAGTTGGTGCTGAAGGTTCCAAGGAAGATCATTCTAGCCATAGTCATGATCATGATCACCATGATCATGATCACCACCACCACCATGACCATGAACATGATCACAAGCATGGTAAGTGTTCTTTGATGTTTGAATTTCTATATTAACCATTGCAGCAGCTAATATCAACAAAATGCTGCACCAAATCAGTTTGTTCACTTTTCCAAAGAACTATTTCCCCTTATCTTCTCTTTAGTCGTAATGCTATGAGTATGTTGTTCTAGTTATGGGAGCTATTAACTTTTTTACATATAGAACTTCGTACCAAGCATCACAAGCAGGATTTTTAACGAGTGTACTCAAGCCTTGTTTGGGTAATTTGAACTTGGTTAGACAATTTATACGAGCTTAGTCAAGCTCGATCCAATTATACAAGTCAAGATCAAGCTTGACGTCAGCCTCAATAAATTTCGGCAAGCTTGAGCTTGCATTCATTTTGAAGCTAGTTAACATTGAGCTTGTTCATGAATCCGCTTATGATCCATATTTACTTTAAGGGAATACTGCATAAGTACCTGTTTTATATTTAAAGGAAAAAAATGCAAAAAGGGCCTGTTGTTTGGGTGGGCTGGGTGGTTGCTATTCGAGAACACTAAACGAGCTGAGTCGAGCTGTAGGGTGAACTTGAGCTTGATTGTTTAATAACTTAATGAGTCGAGTTATGAGTTCTTCGAAAATGTGTTGGTTCATTTACAGCATTAGGGCCTTCTTTAACCTTCCCAATTTTTGTCTTTTGCCGTTTTGTTTCTATTCACCAATCTACTTTATTGCTGTTAGCATCTTAACCTTCTAATCCCCCAATACGGCAACCCCGATATGCTAATTTTATACTTATCCTGCTTCCTTTTTGTTCGTTCCACAAACCTCGTGCGAATTTTATCTCGTGTGTGTCTTTCTTTGGCTCCACTTGTGATGTACTTGTATATGATTATGACCTTATTTCTCAAAAATCAGTTTTGTTTTTTGTGCATATAGTTGAATCTTGAACTTTTCCCTCAACCTTGAGAGTGGTATTGCTTTCTGCTATTTGGTTAATATGATGTGTCAAATCTCTTGCAGAACATCTTGATCATCACCATTCTCACGATCACACTCATGACCCTGGTGTTTCTTCTGTCAGCATAGTTTGCGAAGGGACCTTGGATCTTGAGAAGGTTGGCATTGTGGTCTTTCGTTTGGCTATTTTTTCTGTAAATGATTCATTCACTAAGATATTGTGTATAAGCTGTAAATATGAACAAGAATGCTATTTGCATTAACAAACTAAGGCGTTGTAATTCTGTATTTTAGGCTAATATGTGGCTTGGAACGTTGCTGATAGAACGAAGCGATGACATATATCGGATGAAGGGCCTTTTATCTGTTCAGGGAATGGATGAGAGATTTGTCTTTCAGGTTATTAAATTCTTTGCCTAGTGCTACTTATCTTACTGATATGTTATAACGTGAGTTCAGCTATTACATAATCCCATTACGCGGCTGAAAATTTTCTTGTAATGTGGATGTGAATTTCACTTTTATCCGATAAAACAAAATGTGAATGTGAATTGGGCTTTCCATCAGTAGGACAATAAGAAGAGTACGGCATATGTGCTTCTTTCTTACTTGGTCTTTTTCTTGAAGACTGAGTTACTTTTGAGGGGTTTAGAACATGATATTTTGTCTTGTAAATGATTTGTTCGTTTCTATTTGAGAAGGCGCTTCAAGCACTTAGAAGAAGTGTATGAGGTAGCTCAGGTTCGTTTTAGGGAGCCAAGCCCTTGCTGACTTTCTTTTTTGTCTTCTATTTTTGCTTAAAAACACTGCTGTTTAGACTAGCTTGTGGGCACAGTGCACCTCAATTATTTTATTTTACAACTGCATTACTCCACAAATATAGGTGCTGGTAATTTCATTTGTATTGATCGCTAGGCCACAGCTTGGGTGTTTAGGTCACTACTTATATTATAGGACCATCGTCAACTACAAGCAGGCAATATGCTGATGAATTTTAGTTAGTTTAAGCATTTGACTAGTGACTCTTGCAATCTGTTCTGGGGTACCCAAACCAAGTCCTTATTCACATACTAGTGGACCTTTCTTGTACAAGTTTTTGAAGTCCATTCCATCTCGGTCCTCATACTAGAGCGTCAGCAAGAGGCTATCTGTATCAGTGCAGAAACCTTTGTTGTCTCCAGCTCATGCGGCAAAACTTTGCTTCACAAAGAGGGCTACTCTTATACAGTAGTTATGCTCCTTAAATTGACTATGAGAGGTATAATTTGTGCCACCGTAGTATGAGATACATGTTTCATGACACAAATATTCTTTTGGTAAAGCTCGGGAACAATGCTACAAGTGATTCGTTTTAAAGATTTTCAAGTTACTTAGATGGTGTGTGTTGCAGCCTCATTCAAGTTCGAACGAGTAAATTCTGTGGCACGTGATAGTTGTCAAATTCTAACTTGTCTTGCCTTTTTTGGTGTAACAGGGAGTCCATGACATATTCCAAGGTTCTCCAGATCGGCCATGGCGGTCAGATGAACCAAGAACAAACAAGATAGTATTTATAGGGAAGAACTTAGACGGAAAGGAATTAGAGGAAGGCTTCAAAGCCTGTTTAACATAAATCTCGGATTCTGGTTGCTATTCTCTTAAGGTTGATGACAAAATAATGTGAGTGTTACAGCTAATTGGTCAGCAGGGGAGAGGAAATTTAAGCATGATCGACTTGTCGATAAAGAAACAGCAGAAGACTTTGTGGCCCC
Source organism: Capsicum annuum (assembly GCF_002878395.1). Lineage (NCBI taxonomy): Eukaryota > Viridiplantae > Streptophyta > Magnoliopsida > Solanales > Solanaceae > Capsicum > Capsicum annuum. Next base: position 261,670,711 of record NC_061113.1, read on the forward strand.
AATTGGAAATACAAATAAATTCTGCAGTTTTGTGTTGTCATGTACCCTTTTCAGCGTCTCTGTAAAATGACAAATATATTTTGTTATTCATAGCTCCAGTCGTGAATAACTTGTAATAATTGTTTTCCGTTTAGTCTCTTGTTTTGCTTTGCAGTCTTTTGGAGATTCTTTCTTTTAACTGGATTTTAGTGCGCACCTTTCCCGTATGAGTAGTGAAGTAAAGAGCACTTCATCATCTCCCATTTGTTCCATCCCTGCAATATCTGTTACCATCAAATTGTCAAGCAAACTCAATACCGATCTTTACATCACTCATTATTGAGTGTAGGGGGACTTCAACCACCTCTCCTGAGAGATATCCCTTTATAAATACAACTTCCAAACCACTAAAATGAATCTCAGGAAAATCAAGTGCCCAAATCCATTAGAATCATACAAAATGTGAGTTTGATCATCAAACTCACCATCATCTAAATGTTTTTTCTTTTTCTTAAAAGGTAGATGGATGAATAGTAGGTGAGAAGTGACTCGGCCCTTGGCTTTGAATTGTATATTTCTTATTATCATCCGACGTTTTGACTCTTATCTTGCAACTCATTGATGATACTAGCTCTTTGAGACTTTAAATGCTCAACCTCTTTTCGAAGACATTGATGATTATATTTTAGTAGTATATTTTTTTTCCAGCAATCACAGGATTTTTTAGCCTTTTGTCTAAATTGTTCTAATCTGTAAATAGTGATAGCTTCTTTACTCCCTAAGTCTATTACTTCTCCTGGTCGTGTGCCTATTTGGACATTATTATTATTATCGTAGACATTATCTCTTTTTATACTTGTAGTCCAGGGTGTATTAGCAAATCCTTTTTAAAAATCTTGAGTTCTTTCTAATCTATCTGAAGTTAGCAGCACTTCAGAGCTGCTCCTTTAAAGTACGATCTATCAATACCCTTTGAAATCATTCAGATGTTGTTAAATCCTTAGCAGGACCTTGTTTCTCATAATACATCTATCATCTTCTAAGCATAACATATAACTGGGGCTACGAAGATATCCCTTCGAGCAACGTACTCCAGTTTAAACTTAGCCATGATTTTGATTCTTCTAATATATATATGACTTTGTACAATTGACCTTTTATTACAAAAATATGAATTTTTGATCTCTTTAGGTAGGAAATTTTAATAATTAAGATAATTTTAGAACTTAAGTGAAATTAACAAGGTAGGATTGCTGAACTAAACTTTTATCTTGGGCTGTTTCTCTTGTTTTTTGGATTCCTTGTTGCTGTTGCTGCTGGGATGTTGGGGCGTTGTCCAACACTCAGATAATTATACATAATTTCCATTTGGTATATGTTTATTACCAGAAAAGATAAAGGTCAAACCCATCGATAGAAATTTAAATTTGTCCTGAAAATTTATTTAACCCCCCAACTAAGACTTGTACTTCAAGTGCTAAAATTGGTACCTATCAGGCATAAAATGATGATTTGGCAAGGAGAGAGTGTTGGGGGCGTGAACAATAAATTAAATAATATTTTACTTTTTTTATTAAAAAATTTATATTTAAATTATTTTATTAATATAATTTTTAATTATTCTAATATTTTATTTTAGTTGAAAATTAACAACTCCATGAACAACAACAAAATTATTAATCAATCTTCACCATTAAAGACAACATCAAAAAATGGAGAAACTCCATTAAGCACACAATGAGTAACCATTTTTCACCATTATCAACAACATCAAAGATTTGGGAAAAAAATTCTTCATTTTTTGGAGTTGATTTTCCGGCGAGTCTCGCTGAAAAATATTGACTGTGTTGCTGCTCTCGTGTGTGTGAGTGAATGTGTGTGTGAGAGTGAATGTGTGTTTGTGTGTGATTTTGGAGTTGATTTTCCGGCGAATCTCGCCGGAAAATGTTGACTGCGTTGTTGCTGTTGTGCATATGTGAACTATGTGTGCGTGTGAGTGAATGTGTGAGAGAGAATTGTGAAACGCCGGGAGAGAGGTGGTGTGAAAATGACGGGTGGGGGGGTGAGGGTGAAGACGATTGGGGGTGGGGTGGGGGAAGGGGTGGTAAAGATGATGCGTGTGTGTGAGGGAAAACAACGGAGGGGGGTGGGGTGGGGTAAAGAAGAAGATGATTGGAGGGTGAGGTGGGGGTGAAGAACCTGATGATTGGGGGTGGGGTGCTTTTTTTCTTTCTTTTTTTAATTTAAAAATTATTATTAAATATAAATAGAAAAATAAAAAAATCAACAATTTTACATATATTTTTTTTTGCCACATGTTTTTTTTTATTGGACATTTTTGTGTAACACAGTCTCTATATACATTTTGTTGATTAGGTAAAAAATGTTTAATTGGAACAAAATTCGAGTGTTTTAGGGGTTTGATAGGTACAAACTTAGTTTAGGAACCTAAATAAATTTTCGGGACAAGTTTAAGGTTCTATCAATAAATTTGACCTTTTTAAAATTATATTGCCTCAAATATTGAGTAACAATATAAATTTAACATCAGTTATGAATAATTAAGTAGTTTCACGATTGCTCATGTAATTAATTTTTGAAGATTACAAGTGCTTAATAAAATAACACAGTAACCAAATTCGAAACTACAATAATCCATGGACTAAACTGATTCATCCGGGTATCAAGATGAAATAAAAAAAATCCCTAAATGAATTGAATATGGTGAAATATTTTTTTCATAATTAAGGTGGGATATTTCCGGGTATCAAACGAACCCTAATAATTTTGGTAACGGAAACGGATCCGAGCCCAAACCAAAATAAGATGGGCTCCTACTATTGACCCGCAATTTAGGGACACCGCAGCGGCTGCTCGTCATCGGAAATTGGCTCTGCAATTCATCTTCATAGGGTACTACTAACATGGTAGACCCCGTAAATATGGTATGCGCCCTCGCTGTTTCAGTTCGTAGTTTCCGTTTTTCACGATTCCCGAATGTTCTTTATACTGCAATTGATTCTACTGTTTGAAGCATTTCATTGATAATGTCACTGCATTAGAAATTGATTTCCGATTTAGAGTGTTAACTTTAAGATTCAACCTCTACTGCAGCTGTTTTAACACATCCTTTTTTGTTACAGGAGGTGGAGGATGATGATGATTATGTTGAATATGTACCAGTTGCAAAGTGCCGAGTAGTTGAAGCTCAAAGGATCCTCCAGCGCAGGGGAAGGTCTTCCGTTATGGAAGAGGAGGAAGAAGAAAAATCGAAGGTCGTTGAAGCTAAGCCGAGTTTGCTTGTGATAGCCACTCAGTTAAAGAAAGAGCAACCTGAAATTACTCATGCTGAACAAGTGGTCTTGCAAGAGAAAGAGATGATTGAGCATTTATCTGATCGGAAGACGTTAATGTCTGTTCGTGAATTAGCTAAAGGTATTACTTATACGGAGCCTTTGTTAACCGGTTGGAAGCCACCGTTGAGTATTAGAAGGATGTCGAAGAAAGCTTGTGATGCCATACGAAAGCAGTGGCATATTATTGTGGATGGGGAAGATATTCCTCCACCGATAACGAATTTTAAGGACATGAGGTTCCCTGAACCTATATTGAAGAAACTTAAAGCGAAGGGGATTATTCAGCCGACACCAATCCAAGTGCAGGGACTTCCTGTTATTTTATCAGGTCGCGATATGATAGGTATAGCTTTTACAGGCTCTGGAAAGACTTTGGTTTTTGTTTTGCCACTTATCATGGTGGCTTTGCAGGAAGAGGTTATGATGCCTATTGCTCCTGGTGAAGGACCACTTGGTTTGATTGTATGTCCATCTAGAGAGCTAGCAAGACAGACATATGAAGTTATAGAGCAATTTTTAGAATCGCTCAAGGAGTATGGTTACCCTGAATTGAGGCCTCTGCTGTGTATTGGTGGAGTTGATATGAAGTCCCAAATTTGATGTTGTGAAGAAGGGAGTGCACATTGTCGTTGCTACACCTGGAAGGCTCAAAGATATGCTATCAAAGAAGAAGATGAACCTTGTTAATTGCAGGTACATACCTAAACTTTGTAGATCCAATATTGAGGTAGTATTTTGTGATGTCTATATGGTTGTTGGCCTGTGTTTCTATGCTTTGGATATAACGTGCTCATCTGGCTGGGATCTTGGTTATAACAAATATAAATACTAGACGAACAGATGAAGAATAATCAAAGAGAGTTTGTGTTACATAGAACGATTTATTTACTTGTACCTAGCCTCTGATCAATCAAGATTTGGGGTTGCCTGCGCTCATTATCAGTTGTCACATGTTGCTTCCTATTCAATATAATAATGTGGTAATGTCTATGTCTACCCCATGCCTTTGAGAGAGTTCACATACACAAATAGATGGAAAACTGTTTGTAATAACATTTTGCTTACAACACGGACAACTCATTTTTTCAGCCAAAGTCCATTTTAAACCGTGGTAATTTCTGACAGACTTCTAAATGCTAATTTGAGTCACGCACTTAAAAATTGTATATGTCTGTATATTGCTTAATTAATCCCGTTTGTTGATTTGCTTCTTTTTATTTACTTTCTTAGAATGTACATCTGCCAAGTTTGTGTGCTTACCATAGTGTTGGTTCTTTGCAGATACTTGACACTGGATGAAGCAGACAGATTGGTAGATCTCGGTTTTGAGGATGATATTAGGGAGGTGTTTGATCATTTCAAAGATCAAAGACAAACTCTTCTATTTTCTGCTACAATGCCCACAAAGATCCAGAATTTTGCACGAAGTGCATTGGTTAAACCAATAACTGTGAACGTGGGGAGGGCTGGAGCAGCCAACCTTGATGTGATTCAGGAAGTGGAGTATGTAAAACAGGAAGCCAAGATTGTTTACCTTCTCGAGTGCTTGCAAAAGACTCCACCGGCGGTTCTGGTTTTCTGCGAGAACAAGGCTGACGTGGATGATATCCATGAATATCTTCTCCTAAAAGGAGTTGAAGCTGTGGCTATTCATGGAGGCAAGGATCAAGAGGAGAGTTAAGAGTATGTGATTGCATCATTCAAATCAGGCAAGAAAGATGTTCTAGTTGCCACTGATGTTGCCTCTAAGGGGTTGGATTTTCCTGAGATTCAGCATGTAATTAACTATGATATGCCTGCCGAAATTGAGAACTACGTGCATCGGATTGGGCTTACAGGCCGATGTGGAAAAACAGGAATTGCCACAACCTTTATCAACAAGAATCAGAGCGAAACAACTCTCCTTGATCTGAAACACTTGTTACAAGAAGCAAAACAGAGGATCCCTCCTGTCCTTGCAGAGCTTAATGACCCTATGGACGATGATGTCGAGGCAATAACAAATGCAAGTGGAGTAAAGGGTTGTGCATATTGTGGTGGGTTTGGTCATCGTATCCGTGACTGCCCCAAGCTAGAGCACCAAAAGAGCGTGCAGATAGCCAATTCAAGGAGAGACTACTTTGGTTCTGGAGGTTATCGTGGAGAAATTTAATTACCTTGCCAAATGTATCCTCCTCTTTGTAGCTTGATGATAGTTTCTACTAATAGGTCTCTCAATGTAAAATGTAAATATTAATGGTTAATCCAAAAGTTTGTTTCTTGAACAGTCTCGGATGTTTAACTCTTTGCTCCAGAATCCCAGATGTATCTCAACACTAGACAGATGTGAACATCTATTTTATGTTAATCAAATATTTATCCTTACTTTAGATCACATTACTAGAGTTAAGATAGTAAAAATTTGAAGACTATTGCCATATGCTGAATTTCTACCACAATTGAACTTTCTTGGTTGTTCATGATTTAGAAATTGATGATTATTCAACAACATACCATCGTGATCTCACTTGTGGGGTCTGGGGAGGGTAGAATGTAAGCAGATCTTACCCCTATTTGGGATGTAGACAGGTTGTTTCCAATAGACCCTCGGCTCAAGGAAAAGCAAATCAAAGTACATCGAAAAAGAATTAAAGAAAGTGAAGAAATCATGGTAAAATACTATAAAAAACATGGGAAAGCATTCTGCAAAGAACAGTAACTACAACGGAATAGTGTGATAATCGAAGTATACCAAATATACTGAACAAGTAAATCCAACAAAGAGCATCTAACCACAAAACAAGCAGATCCTTATGCTATAGCAACTTCACAAACATTGGAAACCAATGCATATGGACGAGCAAAAGCATATATGCGGCCTGCCATGAAAATGACTACAAGATTATATAATACATGGACTTGAACCTATATAAACTTTGATATCCCCCTTACTTTTCATCAAACAACTGCTCTCTCCCTACAAGAAATACTATTTTATTTTCTTCTCAAAATCAAAACATTATGGCTGTCACCACCTTCACTGAGGAGAACACTTCTCCACTTCCTCCCAAAAGAATATTCAAGGCCTCCATTGTTGATTCTCATAACTTGATCCCGAAGTTGATGCCACAAGCTATCAAAAGCATTGAAGTTCAAGGTGATGGAGGTGCTGGAAGCATCAAGACTATCAATTTTCCTGACGGTACAATCACCAAAGTTGTTCTTTTATATTTTGAGCAAAACTAGTCTGATGAGTACTTAGGTTTTATCTAAATCTTTTTGTGCATGTGCAGGTGGAAATTTTAAGTCAATAAAATATCGTGTTGATGAGCTTAATGAGGAGACATACACATATAAGTACACATTGATCGAAGGTGATGGACTGGTAGACAATCTCGAGAAGATAACTTATGACGTGAAGTTTGAGCAGTCAGCAGATGGTGGTTCCATCTCTAAGGTGACTAGCTCATACTATACTGTGGGAGATTTCAAGCTCAAGGAAGAGGAAATCAAGGCAGGCAAGGAGAAGGTTTTGGCAATGTTCAAAGCTGTAGAAGCCTATCTCCTTCAGAATCCTGAAGCCTATGCTTAGAGGGTTGCTATCTTATGGGAACTGGAATGATTGTTTTCTCTCCTAAATCTGTCTTTCATGATTGTGGCAGCAATAAGTATCTTCTGGTGTGAATAATTTTGTTGGTTGTTTTTATGGTTAATGTACTAATAATCTTAACTGTTTTTTTTTTTTCTATACTAGTCTTCATCTTCATTTGTCATTTCATATTTACTCGGAAACTTGGAAGAGATGAGTAATGGTTGGTGACTAGTTGAAGTGAGAATCCTTACATTGGGAATGTAGAAACTAGCTACAACGATAGCTTTTTCTTTGCAGATTCTGAAATTCATAACAGCTTAGTCCTTAAATGCGTCAACAAAAAAGAAAACGAAGAGAAATGGGAAAGTGATCACTCTGGTAACAGTGAGTTTCTCTTCTAACATAACGCTTCTAGTCAAAGTACATATGACTTCAGATAATGAAATTGTTGACTTCAGGTAATATAATTAAGTAGATAAACTGTGGTCTCTCTAATAGTTTAAATATTAAAGACGACACAGTCAGCCAATTTTAACATGGTATCAGATCAGACAAACAGTCTTAGAGCTTCAAATCTCGCCGCCACCTAAGAAACAAAAATAATGTTTTCACGCGTTTGGTACCTGAATAAAAAGAATCAATACTACATCTGAGGGAAAGTTCCAGCCTCCAGGGCATCGAATCTTCACAGACAGGTGGAATCATTGATGTGAAAATTCATATACACATCAAATAGCATCCTGGAAACAATTTCTGAAGCTCTCACTTCTCTGTTGACAACTGCTGGATTTGACTCTTCACGTAGAATTTGCGGAGTCCCTGACATTGGTTCTGTACAGGAAAAGAACACAAGTATATCACAGCAGGCAACAAACTGTAGTTCAATAGAAACAAGCAACTTTAGTTGCAGCAATAAGATTATCTTATTAATACCTTCGGGTATCCGAATGCAGCCTGAACTACATCAAGGCAATCATGAATGCAGGTGGTGGGCTTGGTAATCGTATCAGGACTGTCCCAAGATAGAGCACCAAAAGTGCGTGCAGATAGCCAATTCAAGGAGAGACTACTTTGGTTCTGTAGGTTATTGTTGAGAAATTTAATTCACTTGCCAAATGTATGCTCTTCTCTTTGTAGCTTGATAATAGATACTGCTAATAGGTTTCTCAATGTAAACTGCAATATTTATGGTTAATTTAGAAGTTGTTGTTTCTTGAACAGTCTTGCAATATCAAGATCCTCATCTTCATCTTCTCTTTATTTCTAGTAGTATTTAGTAATTGTGTAGTCTCCTATTCTTCTGTGTGTTACTTTTTGTTTCTTTATTTGCTTTGTATCGTGCTATTTGTTTGTTATATTTTGTTGCAATCCTACTTCGATGACATTCCTTTTGAGTCGAGGGTCTAGCGGAAATAGCCTCTCTGCCCCACAAAGATAGATGTAATATCTACGTACAACCTACCCTCCCCAAACTCCACTTGTATTATTACTCTGGGTATGTTGTTGTTATTGCTGTACTTGATAAAAAATGTAGAAGGAATAGGCATACCCAATGAATGAGAAACAAAATAAAAATTAAAACCTCCAGACAAGCTAAAGGTGAAAATCCTTATAAATTGGATGACCATTTCCTAGTTCATGTATACCAAATATATTGACCAAGTAAATCCTACAAAGAGCATCTAAGCACAAAACAAACAGATCCTTAAGCTATAGCGATTTTACAACCAATGCATATGGACAAGCAAAAAGCATATATTTGGCCTGCCATGAAAACAACTACAAGATTATATAATACATGGATTATAACCTATATAAACTCTTATAGCCCCCTTCTTTTTTTCATCAAACAAGCGTTCTCCCCCTACAAGAAATACTACTCTTTTATTTTCTTCTCAAAATCAAAATATAGCCTATGCTTAGAAGGCTACTATGTTATGGGATGTTTTTTTTTTCTCTCTGAGTCCTAAGTTTTCTTTCGTGTTTGTGGCAGAAATAAGTATCTTCTGGTTTGCAATTATATGTTTTTTGCTGTTTTTATGGTTAAATACTGATACTCTTAAGTTTCTTTTTGTGTACCACTATTCATCTTCATTTGTCATTCCACATTTGCTCGGCCTAATTGAAGTGAGAATCCTTACATTGAGAAAGTAGAAAATAGCTGTAACAATAGCTTCTGTTAAAATTAGTGCCTCAAAAGCTGCAGATTAGTTGTACCAACTGCTGTAAATACAACTTTAAAGTAGGATTTAAATTTATTAAATGAGGCTGCAATCATGCAAAATCAGCTTTATTACTTTTGCTTATCTTTAGGTCATAATTATTAGAAATAATGGTAGCTTGTTTACTCCTTTTATTGAGCTTTTTCAGTTATGTTCTTATGTATAAATGTGGCAGTGATCAATGAAACTTTATAATGCTTTCTGCTCTTTCTTTTCTTTGTTAAGATCTGTTTTTCTCTCCAACAGATTGGTATCAAAGCATTGCCATCTTGAGGGACCTGTGAGAAAAGAGCGAATAAAAAACACAAGTTCTTTCTATATAACCATTCTTTAAATTGTTAGCTTAAATATTTTATAGAAAATGAATTCTGAAACAAGTTTTCTAATTCCACCCTTCTTCAATGGTGAGAATTATCAAGCTTGGACAATTAGAATGACGGTTCATCTTGAAGCACTGGATCTACGGGAAGCAGTAGAAGAGGACTATGAAGTAACTGTTATTTAGTATGTATTCGGGTACAAGAATTTGTATATAAGCAACACGAACTTCAACACTAGTTCAAGTCCAAGACAAGAACACTTATGAAGTTTCTTAACACCTTCAACACTAGATTATGAATAATCTATCTAAGAAGTGTGTTAATGTTCAGAAAAGAGATGAAATAGAATTTTAAGGCCAAGTCCCCCGACTTCACGGAGTGTCCTTAAGGAATAATTCCCCCCACTGTACCCGAGGTTATGGAATTTTCCTCCCAGGATAAAATGACCTTCAATCCGAACAATAACGGTACCTCAAATTGTTGGATTCAACAAACTCACTCAATAGCTTAATGATCACATAGAGTTTTTGTTAAGAATAAGAGAGTTTTTGCTGTTAAAATTGATACCCACACCTGAGGAAAATATCAGATATTTATAGCCTTAAGTGTATCCTTTCAGAAAGGATGCATTGATTCAGTAGAAAGGCACCTTTTATGTAGCAGTCATGTCCCTACGCCCAGACTGTGCTGGACCTGCGCCTGATCTGTGGCCGCAGGTGAGTTTGGCAGGTTCTAGTAACTTCTGCGCTACATCTGCGCCCACAGGTCGCGTATCTACGCTGCGTCTGCGCCCGCAGGTCACCCTACAACGCGAAGCAATGTGCCTTTTCCTTCGAAGGGTCACATCCCTTCATGATACGTTGCGTATGCGTTTGCATGGAGTCCGAAATGCGTCCACACTTGGAGAAACTAATACTATCAGATTTTTGGATTAAAAATTTCACTTGTAAACAAGTTTCAAATAAATTTTGTCTAAAAAATTAGATCTCATCAATCGATCATTTTCCAAATCCAAATCCGAAGCCGAGCGAGCGACGACGACGGCGTGAGGCATTACCTAGTTCTTGACTCACTATCCATGTGGAGTTTGTATTCCTCATTTTAAACACTTACAAGTTCTCTTCTTCCACCAATGTGGGAGAAAGAGTTTACTTTCCAATTTGGGAGTACACTTTCTAAATTGGTGTCTCCTTTCTCTCTACAATTTTTCCTCTCCATTTTCCATTCACATATACACCTTGAACCCAACAATCCCCCACATGAATGGGGAATGACTATCTTTTGAAGAATTTACGGACAAGCATGTGATCATTTAGCAAAGACTAATTGCATCTGGATAAGTAGGTTTCCCTTTGAACCTTGCACAGTGAACATGCATCGGATACACTCGGTCAATCGGTAGATTTGATATCTTTGAACCGTCGAGCTTTAATGTACACCTAGACAACACATGTCACACAACCAACCTTTTACTGTTTATGGTTCTCACGGTTTTGTTATTTTCAGCCATGAACACGTCCCGGTTTCATGAGAGCTTAGAGAATAGACCTTTACTAACATTCTCTTTGAAGCGGCTTCCACTTTGCCCTCACATAGGTGATTTCTAAACGTCAAATCCTATAGATTAAACTATTTGATCAAATTAGCCAAATTTAGATAATCATTAAAAGACTTTTCACCTTAAGTCTTATCCTTGTTTACTATACATTGTCTACATCACGAGAATGGGTTAAGTAATTGACAATGTTGAACCTGTCAGACACAACTTTGTTTGATCTCCTTGAACCTAGCTCTTGGGATCTCCAGTCTTCTAGGCAGAGTAACCGCCATGCTGACTTGTCCTAGGCCTTAAACCCATTCCCTTGGATGTCCTTTCCACTCCTTCTCTAGATAGGCCTTTTGTATGTGGATCCGACATATTATTCTTTGACTTTACATAGTCAACAGTGATAATTTCACTAGAGAGAAGTTTTTTAACGGTATTATGTCTCCGTCGTATGTGACGAGATTTACCGTTGTACATCATGCTCCCTTCCCTACTTATTCCCGCTTGGCTATTACAGTGTATATATACTGGTGCCACTGGTTTGGACCAATAAGTAATATCTTTCAAGAAATTTCGGAGCCATTCTGCTTCTTCACCGGCTTTATCTAATGCGATAAATTCAGATTCCATTGTAGAGCGAGTAATACATGTCTGTTTGGATGATTTCCAAGAAACTGCTTCTCCACCGATAGTAAATACATATCCACTTGTGAATTTTACTTCATTCGATCCGGTGATCCAATTTGCATCACTATATCTTCAAGTACCGCGATATATTTATTAGAATACAAAGCATAGTCTTGAGTGTATTTAAGATACCCCAAATCTCTTTTCATTGCCATCCAATGAGTTTTGTTGGGATTACTCGTGTACTGACTCAATTTACTAATAGCGCATGCTATGTCTGGTCGTGTACAGTTCATTATATACATTAAACATCCCAATACTCTTGTGTACTCCAATTGTGAGTCACTTTCACCATCATTCTTTCGAAGTGCAAAGCTCACATCCAATGGAGTCTTGGCAATACCGAATTCCATATATTTGAATTTGTCAAGTACATTTTTGATATAATGAGACTATGACAATGCCAACCCTTGTGGAGTTCTATGGATTCTTATTCCTAAGATCACATCCGCAACTCCAAGGTCTTTCATATCAAACTTGCTCTCAAACATTTGTTTCATTGCATTTATGTCTGAAATGTCTCTACCGATGATCAACATATCATCCACATATAAACACACAATGACTTGGTGATTTCGAGTGTCTTTAATATAAACACATTTATCACATTCATTTATCTTGAATCCATTTGCCAACATGGTTTGGTCAAATTTTGCATGCCATTGCTTAGGTGCTTGTTTTAGTCCATAAAGTGACTTAACAAGTTTACACACCTTATTTTCTTTTCCTGGAACCACAAAACCCTCAGGCTATTCCATGTAAATTTCTCCCTCTAAATGGAATACGGTTTTCACATCCATTTGATGGATTTCAAGACCATACATTGCCGTCAAGGCAATTAACATTCGAATCGACGTTATCCTTGTTACCAGCGAGTATGTATCAAAGTAATCAAGACCTTCTTTTTGTTTGAAGCCTTTTACTACAAGTCTTGCCTTGTATTTGTCAATAGTACCATCCATTTTCATTTTTCTTTTGAAGATCCATTTAGAACCTAAAACCTAAAGGTTTATTTCCTGGAGGAAGATCAACCAATTCCCATGTATGGTTGCTTAAGATTGAATCAATCTCACTATTGACTGTCTCTTTCCAAAAGGATGAGTCTGATGACGACATCGCTTCTTTAAATATTTGAGGCTCATTTTCTAAGAGAAATGTTACAAAGTCCGAACCTAACGAAGTTGGCGTTCTTTGATGTGTACTACATCTTGGATTTTCTTCATTATGTACATTCTCACTTGGTTCATCTCGAGGTCGTTTAGACCCCCCACTAGACTGTTCATGTCTAGTTTTATACGGATAAATGTTTTCAAAGAATTCAGCATTATCTGATTCAATTACCGTATTTTCATTAATATCCGAATGTTCGAATTTATGAACCAAAAATCGACATTCTTTACTTCTTTTAGCATATCCTATGAACACATAGTCCACCGTCTTAAGTCCTATCTTAACCCTTTTAGGCATAGGAACTTGGACCTTTGCTAGACACCCCCACACTTTGAAATGTTTCAAGTTGGGTTTCCTTCCTTTCCATTTTTCATACAGAATTGATTATGTCTTACTATACGAAACTCTATTGAGTATACGGTTGGCTGTAAGGATAGCCTTCCCCCACAAGTTTTGCGGTAAATCAGAACTTATAAGTAAGGCATTCATCATTTCCTTCAACGTTCATTTTTTCCTTTCCGCAATTCCATTAGATTGAGGTGAATATGGGGCCATAGTTTGATGGAAAATTTCATTATCTACACATATTTCGGCGAAGGGAGATTCATATTCTCCGCCCCTATCACTTCTTATCATTTTTATCCTTTTCTCTAACTGATTTTCAACTTCAGTTTTTTATTGCCTAAACGCATCTATTGCTTCATCCTTACTATTTAGCAAGTAGACATAACAATATCTAGTGCAATTGTCAATAAAAGTTATGAAATACTTTTTTCCACCACGTGATGGTGGTGACTTCATATCATAAATATCAGTGTGTATTAAGTCTAAGGGATTGAAATTCCTTTCAACGGACTTATAAGGATGCTTTGCATACTTTGATTCCACACACGTTTGGCACTTTGATTTATTGGATTCAAAGTTTGGAAAAACTTCTAAGTTAATCAGTTTTCATAATGTTTTGTAATTAACATGGCCTAAACGTTCATGCCACAAATCATAAGACTCAACAAGTAAGAAGAAATTGAACTTTTATTTATTTCAACATTCATTACATTCATTTTGAACAGGCCCTCAGTGAGGTAGCCTTTTCCTACATACACTTCTCCTTTAGTAAGTACAATTTTTCCAGAAACAAAAACACATTTGAATCCGTTCTTGTCTAGAAGTGAAACAGAAATAGAGTTCTTCCTTAACTCTGGAACATACAAGACATTGACAAGTGTCAACAGTTTGTCGGAAGTCATCTTCAAGCACACCTTTCCAGTTCCTTCTACTTTTGCAGTAGCGGAGTTAGCCATGTAGATCGTTTCTTCTACTTGAGCTAGAGCGAACGTCGAAAACAACTCTTTGTTGGCACAAACATGGCGGATGGCACCAGAATCCATCCACTATTCGTGAGGATTACTCACCAAGTTGCATTCTGCAAGCATAGCACACAGATCACCACATTCTTTGTTGGACTCAATCATATTTGCTTGGTCTTTTTTCTTGTCTTTCTAAGGGGCACGACAATTCATGGACTTGTTGACAATCTTGCCACAATTGAAGCACTTTCCCTTGAATTTCTTCTTGGGTTGATTGTTTCCATGTTCAACTTTCTTCCTTTTCTTAGAATTGTTTTGGTCTTCTTCTACAATATGTGCTCCATTAATTGTAGAATTCCCTTTTGACCTTTTCTCGGCAGCCTTATTATCCTCTTCAATACGTAGTCGAACAATAATATCTTCGACAGTCATCTCCTTGCATTTGTGCTTCAAGTAGTTTTTGAAGTCTTTCCACATAGGTGGTAGCTTCTCAATTATCGCTGCTACTTCAAATGCATCATTCACAATCAAATCTATAAATAGTTTATGTGAGTACTAAGAACATTTTCAATTTGTTCAACGAAGGTATTTTTTAAAGATATACCTTCCTCTAGGAGATCATAGATGATTACTTGTAATTCATGCACTTGAGAGACAACTGACTTGCTATCTATTATTTTAAAGTCCAAGAACCTTGCAACAAAGAATTTCTTAATTCCCGCATCCTCTGTCTTGTATTTTCGTTCTAGTGCCCCCCACAATTCCTTCGATGTCTTAGATCCACTGTAAAAATTATAGAGGTCGTCTTGGAGACCACTCAAGATATAATTCCTGCAAAGAAAGTCTGAGTGTTTCCAAGCCTCTACTATTATGAAACGCTCTTTGTCCGAGGTTCCCTCAGGCACCTCAGGAGCATCCTCACTAGTGAACCTTTAAAGACATAGAGTGGTGAGGTAAAAGAACATCTTTGGCTGCCATCTCTTGAAGTCAATGTCTGCAAACTTTTCGGGCTTCTCCGCAGGTGCCATAGGTTGCAGAGCATTTGCTCGACTTGTCGTGGCAATGGTAGTTGCCTCCATAGTAGTAGCATCATGCATTTGACTATTATTCGTCATTTTTTCTGTCACCACAAGACAGTAAATTTAGTATTTTCAGAATACTACTAATAAAGTTAAACAACTTTAAACACTTCTTCCTATTTCTAGTTTAGCGATGAAGTTTTTATAACTTTCAATCGTTAATCGAATGATCTTTAACTTGTGCTGAAGATTTTATTTCTTCAAATCACTAGTTAAGTTCAAACGAAGTAGAAATCTAAAAGCTTTAATCTCTAGAAACAAGCAGTACAGATTCTTAAACAGTAATAATATTCCTTAAGATTGTTATTTAGCATGTATTCGGGTACAAGAATTTGTATATAAGCAACACGAACTTCAACTCTAGTTCAAGTCCGAGACAAGAACACTTATGAAGTTCCTTAACACCTTTAACACTAGATTATGAATAATCTATCTAAGAAGTGTGTTAATGTTCAGAAAAGAGATGAAATAGAATTTTAAGGTCAAGTCCCCCGACTTCACGGAGTGTACTTAAGGAATAATTCCCCTCACTATACCTGAGGTTATAGAATCTTCTTCCCAGGATAAAATGACCTTCAATCCGAACAATAACAGTACCTCAAATTGTTGGATTCAACGAACTCACTCAACAACTTAATGATCACATAGAGTTTTTGTTAAGAATAAGAGAGTTTTTGCTGTTAAAATTGATACCCACACCTGAGGAAAATATTAGGTATTTATAGCCTTAAGTGTATCCTTTCAGAAAGGATGCATTGGTTCAGCAGAAAGACACTTTTTTCTGTAGCAGTCACGTCCCTGTTCCCAGACTGTGCTGGACCTGCGACTGATCTGCGGTCGCAGGTGACGTTTGGCAAGCGCTATATCTGCCATAGGTCGCGTATCTGTGTTGTGGCTGTGCCCGCAGGTCACCCTACAGCGCAAAATAATGTGCCTTTTCCCTCGAAGGGTCGCATCCCTTCATGATATGTTGCGTATGCGTTTGCATGGAGTCCGAAATGCACCCACACTTGGAGAAAACTAATACTATTAGATTTTTGGATTAAAAATTTCACTTGTAAACAAGTTTCAAATAAATTTTGTCTAAAAAATTAGATCTCATCGATCGATCATTTGACAAATCCAAATTTGAAGCTGAGCTGCGCGAGTAACGACGACAATTGCGCGAGGCATCACCTAGTTCTTGCCTCACCATCCATGTGGATTTTTTGTTCCTCATTTTAAACACTTACAAGTTCTCTTCTTCCACCAATGTGGAAGAAAGAATGAACTTTCCAATTTGGAAGTACACTTTGTAATTTGATGTCTCTCTTCTCTCCACAATTTTTCCTTCATTTTCCATTCACATATACACCTTGAACCCCACAGTAACTCCTCTAGGAGATAATCCAACAATGAATCAGATGAGACATCGCAAGAAGAGAAAGACAAGGAAAGCCAAAGCCAAAGCATGCCTTTTCTCTACGGTATCTCCTCCAATTCTTACCAGAATTATGCAAATGAAGTCCGCTGCAGAAATTTGGGAGTATCTTGAAAAGGAATACCAAGGAAACTAAAGAGTTCAAAATATGCAAGTGATGAATCTAATTCACAAATTTGAAATGAAGAGAATGAAAGAATCAGAAACCATAAAAGATTATGCAGATCAGCTACTTGACTTAGCCAACAAGGTGAGATTGTTTGGTAAGGATTTTACTGATGAAAGAATTGTTCAAAAAATTCTTGTCACACTTCTTGAGAAATATGAAGCCACAATCTCTTCTTTAGAGAATTCTAAGGATCTGTCAAGAATTACCTTGGTAGAGCTTGTTAATACTTTGCAGGCATTGGAGCAAAGGAGAATAATGAGGAAAGAAGGTTTTGTTGAAGGTGCTTTTCAAGCTAAATCACAAAACGAGTCATACGAGAAAAAGAAAAAGAACT
Source organism: Capsicum annuum (assembly GCF_002878395.1). Lineage (NCBI taxonomy): Eukaryota > Viridiplantae > Streptophyta > Magnoliopsida > Solanales > Solanaceae > Capsicum > Capsicum annuum. Next base: position 261,687,871 of record NC_061113.1, read on the forward strand.
AGAAGCAAAGGCAATGCAATAATTACAACAATCAGGGAGGAAGTAATCCACCCTACCCTCATTGCAAAAAGACAAATCACTCTCAACAGAAATGTTGGTGGAGACCGGGGGTCAAGCGCAATAAATATGTTCAACTGGGCCATGTGAAGAGGGTATGCAAGTCACAAACGCAACAAGAAGAAGCCAAGGCTGTTGTAAATCAATATAAAGAAGAGCAATTATTTGTTGCAACTTGTTTTGCTAGCAAAAACACTTCTAAAAATTGGTTAATTGATAGTGGATGCAAAAATCATATGACCAGTGATCAAAAGCTCTTTAAAGAGCTAGATAGATCTGTTATTTCCAAAGTCAAAATTGAAAATGGAGAATATCTTGACGCAAAAGGCAAAGGAACAATTACAATTGAATGCCCTACAGGTTTGAAACTTAAAACTGATGTTTTCTTTGTTCCTGATCTTGATCAAAACCTTTTTAAGTGTTGGGCAGCTACTTGAAAATGGTTTCAAAGTGTTGTTTGAAGAAAAAGCATGTGTCATCAAGAATTCTGATAATAATAAGATTTTCAAGGTCAAGATGAGAGTAAGGAGTTTTTCCTTGAATCTATTGGACGATGAGCAAGCAACAATTGTCAGATTGGAAAATGATTTCGAGTTATGCAACAAAAGACTCAAACATTATCATCATGATGCTTTACTCTTCATGAAAGAAAATCAACCAGCAGAAGGTCTCCCGAGCCTTAAGGAAAATCTGCCTGCTTGTGAAGCTTGTCGGTATGGGAAGCAAACAAGGCTTCCTTTTTAGAATTCATCATGGAGACCAAAGAATAAGCTACAACTTGTTCATACAGATATTGGAGGACCTCAGAAAACATCATCTTTAAAGGGAAGCGAGCATCAACTAACGACATCCTACAATCCTCAACAAAACGGAGTAGTGAAAAGGAAAAATAAGACGCTAATGGAGATGACAAGGTGTTTGATTCATGAGAAAGGGCTACCAAAGAAATTTTGGGCTGAAGCTACCAATACCGCAGTATTTCTGCTAAACGGATTGCCAACGAAGTCTCTACTTAGAGCAAGATTCGAGTTTCTCGGAGAAAGACTTGGTGTTACAGCTCTTGAGTCAAGGAGGAGTGTTAAGATTAGTGCCTCAAAAACTGAAGATTAGTTGTACCAACTGCTGTAAATATAGCTTTAAATTAGGATTTAAATTTATTAAATGAGGCTGCAGTCATGCAAAATCAGCTTTATTACTTTTGCTTATCTTTAGGTTATAGTTATTAGAAATAATGGTAGCTTATTTTACTCCTTTTATTGAGCTTTTTCAGTTATGTTCTTATGTATAAATGTGGCAGTGATCAATGAAACTTTATAATGCTTTCTGCTATTTCTTTTCTTTGTTTAGATCTGTTTCTCTCCAACAGCTTATTCTGAAATGCATAGTAGCTTAGTCCTTAAAAGGGCACCAAAATAGAAAATAAGGGAAATTGGAAAGTTATCACTCTATTAATAGTGAGAATTTCTCTTCTAGCATAATAACGCTTCTAGTCAAAGTACACATAACTTCAGATAGTTAAATTGTTGAGATATAACATAATTAAGTAGCTAAAGTGTGGTCTATCTAATAGTTTAACTTTTTTGACGAGATAGCCACGCAATTCTAACATGGTCGTATCAGATCAGACAAAAAGTCCTTGAGTTTCAAATCTCACCACCGCCTAAGGAGAAGAAATACTATTTTCACGTGTTTGGTACCTGAATAAGAAGAATCAACATCACAAGTGAGGATAAATTGCAGCTTCAGGGCATCGAATCTTCATTGATGTGAAAATTCAGATACATATCGAGTAGAATCCTAGGAAACAACTGCTGAATTTGATTCTTCACATAGAATTTGGCGGAGTCCATGTCGTTCATGACACTGTACAAGAAAAGAACACAACAGCAACAAAAATAACAACAAACCCAGTGTATTCCCACACAGTGAGGTCTGGGGAGGGTAAGATGTACGCAGTTCATACCACTACCTCCTGAGAAATAGCAAGACTGTTTCTGATAGACCCCCGGCTCAAGATAAGATAAGTAATCACAACCGTACGAAATGCATGGAACAAGATGGCAAGACATAAAAATGCCCTTACAATGGAAAGTAAACAAAGAATAGTAGGCACTCGTAATACAGCATGCAACAAGGTAGCCTAACAAGAGTAATACACCAAACAGGTAATGCCCTACCCTACCTACCCTAATAGTCACTAGCCTTCTATCCTAATACGCGTCCTCCAGCTCTTTCTATCTAGGTTCATGTCCTCAGTAAGTTGTAACTGCTCTATGTCCCGCCTAATCACCTCTCTCCAATATTTCTTTGACCTGCCCCTTTCCTGCTTGAAATCATCTAAAGCAAGCCTCTTACACCTACGAACTGGTGCATCTGTGCCCCTCCTCATCATGTGTCCGAACCATCTCAAACGGACCTCCCGCATCTTGTCCTCCACCGAAGCCACTCTAACTCTCTCCCGAATAGTCTCATTCCGAACCCTATCCCCCTAGTAAGACCACAAATCCAACGTAACATCCGCATTTCCGCCACCTTCAATTTTTGAATATGAGAGTTCTTGACTGGCCAACACTCCGCTCCATACAACATGGCCGGGCGGACTGCCACCCTGTAAAATTTGCCTTTAAGATTGGGCGGCACCTTCTTATCACACAACACCCCTGAGGCGAGCTTCCAATTCATCCATCCCGCCCCAATCCGGTGAGAGACATCCTCGTCAATCTCATCATTCCCCTGAATCATAGACCCGAGGTACTTAAGACTATCCCTCTTACACACCACCTGAGAATCCAACCTTACTACCACCTCGTCCTGCTCCCCCGAGCCATTAAACTTACATTCCAACTATTCGGTCTTGCTCCTACTCAACCTGAACCCTTTAGACTCAAGAGTCTGTCTCTACACCTCTAATTTATCATTCACACCTTCCCGGGTCTCGTCAATCAAAACCACATTGTCCACAAAAAGCATACACCATGACACCTCTCCTTGGATACTCGAGTCAACACCTCCATAACCAAAGCAGGCAAAAACAGTATTTCAATAAAAACAAACAACTTTAATTGCACCAATAAAATTATCCTATTAATACTGTTGGTTTAAAATTGTTAAAAGAAAATAACAGGATATCAATTCAAAAACTAACCGCTGAAATAGAGATGAAGTTTGAAGAAGAGAATATGCAGAGAGATAGATTATTTTCTTGTTAAAAGACCATCTATTATTGATCATCAACTTAGCAACTTAAATAGTTGCTATTACAATAAAAAATAGGATAAAGAAACAACCTATTTCTACCAAAATTAAAATAAAATAACTAATTAGTTTCCTACCAAAGATAGGACTCCTAATTTAACTAGGATTATACGTAAAAAAACTGCTGGAGAAAAAAGAAAAAACAGTTGCATTAGGACTCCTAATTTAACTAGTATTGTATGTAAAAAAACTGCTGGAGAAAAAAGAAAAAATAGTTGTATTCTTAAAGCAACTTTCAACAAATACCTCTGAGTACCCAAACCAGCCTGAACTACGTCAAGGCAATCATGAGTACAAGTGGGGTAAAGAGTTGGGTGTATTGTGGTAGGATTGGTCATTGTATCTGTGACAGCCCCATGCTAGAGCATCAACAGAGCATGTAGACAGCCAATTCAAGGAGAGGCTACTTTGGTTCTGGAGGTTATCATGGAGAAATTTAATCAGTTTCCAAATGTATCCTCTTCTATTTGTAGCTTGATGATAGTTGAAACTACTAGGTTTCTCGATGTAAAATGTAATATTCATGGTTAATTTAGAGGTCGTTGTGTCTTGAACAACGGGGGCTTTAGTTACATTTGTGGTAGGGCTCTTCCCCGGACCCTGCGCATAGCGGGAGCTTTAGTGCACCGGGCTGCCCTTTTTGTATCTCGAACAGTCTTTGATACAATAATGACCAAGAACACACGAAATCACACACCAAAAATAGTCCATAAGCTCAAGGGAACCGAGGACCCTTTGGTGACCACTCTCGAATTCACTATCTAGAACAAGAAAGGAGAGAGTACAAAGTGTTTAACATACCAATCAACCAACAACCCAAACTATATTAGCAACAAAGAGATGAAGAACAACAATATTACAATAAAAATGACTCACGGGTTCATTAACAAGAATAAGAAACCAAAACTTACAACAAGATACAAGATAGATAGTTAGATAAGTGAGGGTATAATCTTAAGAACCCAAGAATTTGGTGGACTTTTGAACCCTTAACACTACACACAATAAACACCTAACTACTACGTTGACACAAGAGGGACTTTATCTTCTCTAAACACCAACGTATCAAGCCAACAAGGCAAACACAAGTGAATCTTCACTTGCCTAGCTCTAGTTTCGGTTTTGAGTTCACTTTCAAGACTAAGAGAGAACTTTGGATGTTACAATGTCTCAAGTTTCAACAATAATCCACTAAGTCCAAAAAACCCTAAGTTGTTCTATTTATATTACATCACAAATAAAAGGTGAAAAGACAAAAAGGCCCTTTAATGACCAAGTGAGCAATAGGCGCCTATGTAGTGCACATTATGGACGGTTTTGGAGCCTCCTTCACACTTACACGTGTGCACTTTCTCGGTTGCATTCAACATGCTTAAAAATATCCATCTATGAGGTCGTACTTGTACCATCCTCTCCATCTTGAAAGGAGTTTGACCTCAACCTCATGGCTTCTCCATAGAATCACTTCCTCATTTTCTGTCAAGAAAATTGGATGCTTAGCTAAGGGCTCCTTGAGATCTTCAAGCATGTGTTGGTGAGAAATCTGCTTAGTATCCCCCCTAGAAAGCACATGATCATGAACCTACACACAAGAAAAGGCAGTACTAGGCAAAATGCTAGTACCTACGTTAGTGAGAAATAAAGGATCCCCGAGGGTAAGTCCCAAAAGTGAGGAACCCTTTCCTTTTTGATCCTTGGTTCCCTTCCCTTCTCCTCTACTCCCACTCTCGGTCTTTCCCTTTAGCTCTTTTTTCCTCTTTTCCTCTAACTTCCTCACTTTTTGATTAACTTCGGCCACTTGTATCGGTGAGAGAGGGTGGAGTGTATACCTTCGACCATGGAGCTTCAAAGTGTAGCTATTGGTTCGTCCATCATGCATGGTATCTCTATCATATTTCCATGTTCTCCCTAACCATAGGTGGCACGCTTGCATAGGAATAACATCACACAACACCTCGTCAAAATAGTTGCCTACCTTAAACCATATCACCACTTGTCGGTTTACCTTTAACTCCCTACACTCATTCAACCATTGAAGGTTGTATGGGTTTGAATGATGGATAGTGGGAAACCTCAAGACGTAAACCAAGGTACTACTAGCAATATTCGTACAACTACCTCCATCAATGATCATGGAACACACAACTCCCTTAATAAGGTATTTGGTGTTAAAAAGGTTTTCCCTTTGACTAGGATCAACCAAAGCCTTACTAATCATGGTCCTTCTCACTACAAAACACGACACCTCAAGCTCACCATCACATGGCCATGCATCTTCCTCCTCCCCTTCCTTTGGCCTCTCGGGTTTTACCCTCTCTCCATCTTGACATTGATCATCAATCTCCGTTGGTTCAAGTCCCACCTTTTCCCCAAGAAAGTACAATTTCCCCTCCCTTAGGATTATATTTCTCCTATTTGGACACTCATTAGCCTTGTGTCCCCAACCTTGGCATTTAAAATATTGAAAACCCTTAGCATTAGGAAAGGAATGCGATTTACCTTCATTTCTTGGAGGGTACCTTTGGTGAGCCTTGTTCTCGGCTTGGGCAGCCTTGACCTCGGGTTTCTCCACATTGCATGAGTCATTTTTGTCCTTGTGCTAACCTGAGGGTGATTTCACCTTAAGCTTATACCCCGGTTTCTCCCGAACTCTCTTTTAATCTCCAAGGCAGCTTGGAAGATGGCATCAATAGTGTCGAACTTGTGAAGTGTCAACCGCGAGGCAATATCTCTATTCAATCCCACCTTGAATCGGATGATGTTGTAACTCACTTGCTCCCCTCGATGATCAAGTTTCAAAATGAGTTGTTGGAACTCATCATAGTAATCCATGACGTTCTTGTTCCCTTGCCTTAAGTTATACAACTTGGCAAGGAGCTCTTGTTGATATCTTTCGAGTAGATACCTTTGTATCATGAGGTACCTTAACTGAAACCAAGGAGGGGGATTCCCCTTAACCAAAGCATTACCAAAACGCTTAACATACTCCCACCATGTAGTAGCATAACCCTCAAAGTGAGCAATCGCATAGCAACTCTTCTTCTCCTCGGTAAGATCATTAACTTGGATAACCATCTCACATGAGGATTCCCATGCAAGAAAATCTTCGGGATCACTCTCACCCTTGAAGATTGGAAGCCCCATCTTGATGGTATTTAGCCCTACATCACGGTTTTGGTTCCCTTATTGGTTCCAATGACCAACTCTACCTTCTCGGCCATTAACTTTCCTCGGATCACCATGCCTTCCCCTTATCTCTCCCCCTCTTATGTAAGTATCATCATACGGTTCATAACCATCATGTTGTCCTCCCCTACCATAGCCCTCAACATGGATGGGTCTATTTAGGTTAAATGGAGCTTGTAGTGACGGAATTGGATTTGGATAGTGAGGTCTTTGGTCAAGTGGAGTTTGGATGAGAGGGTTTGGGTTTGGTGGTGGTATTTGGGTTCCAAGCGCTTCTTGTTGGACTTGGTGGAGTGGAGGATGGCTTGGTCTATCTTGTTCTCGGCTTCAGGAGTAAAGATTGGTTTGGTTTGTGGTAATTGGTGGATATAGCATTTGGTGCAAGGTCTCGGGAGTATTAGTTGGGGAAATGTTTTGAGGGGTGAAAGGTCGACTCCTTTGGCTTTCCACACGTTCTAGTCTCCTACTCATTGATGCCACATCTGTATCTAATTTCTCAATACCCACATTCAACCTAGCCACATCTCAGGATATAGTTTCAAGGTAAGCCAAAATGAAATTGATGACATTATTGTCCATTGTTTGAGCATTTAAAGCCTCGGGTTCCATTGCGGTTGTAACGAAAATAACCCTTCAAGTTACGGTCCAACAAGACACCAAATCAGTCCACAACGTCACACACAATAATACAACACAAATCCTACAAAACAAAACACACGTTAGTTCAAAACAACCTCACTACACTCTCACAAACTTTGTGGTCTCACACTTGATTTCACCAATGTTTGCAAGTCGGCTTGTAACTTGTCGTGAGTTGAAGAGTAAGTCTACTCCTTAGTCGGAATGAATTCTTTGTTTGACGACTCAAGGAAGTAATGTCCGAACTTGAACCAAGAAGTACTACAATTTAAAAACGACAAAAGCACAAAAGAAACGTAGATACGAACAACGGATTCAAGAACTAAGTGACAACCTAGTAGAAGTTTACTAGCTTGTTAATTAGTACTAGGATCAATTAAACGAAACTAAGGATCAACAAATAAGAAACTAAAAATCCAAGTTTGAGCTTAATTTGGATGGTGAAAAGTAACTATGATGACATGGCGGCATGCAATTGGTCATGATCTCACACAAAATTTAATCACCAACTTGAAGTTTAGTCCTTACACAATCTTAGAATGGAAGACAGTTAGTATTGGAGGGAAAATACAAGTCTTGAAACCTTTTTCAAATTCAACTCAAAAAGGTGAGATTTGACTTGTACTAGTCCCACAAAACAAGGTCCTTGAAATAGGAAAATGGTTGAAAAGTTGTTGTCAAGTCAAGGAAGTTATGGGTTCAAGTTCTTTGACCAACAAGCTTTACAACTTTGTCTTACAACTTTTGGGATCTATTTTTACACTTTATTGTTGTTTAAGATATGAGAATGGATGAAGAACAAGATCACAACAACAATTTTCAAGAACAATAACAATATCAACAAATTTCCACTCCAAGTTTACAACATCACCATTCGGCCAAGAACAACAACATCAAGATTCGGCCAACTTTAAGTTCACATCAACAATGTCATCATTTTAAGCTCAAACTTCAGATTTAGACATTTTTAGTGTTGGTGAGAAAGAACCGAACACTTGAAACACTCTAAACAAACAAAATGACTACCAAATCTAGACACACAAACAAGTCTTGGCCAAGAGGTAACAACGCCAACTCTCGGCCAAGAATAAGAACAACTTCTTCACTTTTTTTTTTCAACTTTCAGGCCCAAGATTGATTCGTGGGAACAAAATCAATGGTGGATTTGATACCAAATGATACAATAATGATCAAGAACACACGAAATCACACACCAAAAACAGTCCACAAGCTCAAAAGAACCGAGGACCCTTTGGTGATCACTCTCGAATTCACTATCTAGAACAAGAAAGGAGAGAATACAATGTGTTTAACACACCAATCAACCAAAAACCCAAACTATATTAGCAACAAAGATATGAAGAACAACAATATTACAATAACAATGACTCACGGGTTCATTAACAAGAACAAGAAACCGAAACTTACAACAAGATACAAGATAGATAGTTAGACAAGTGAGGGTATAATCTTAAGAAACCAAGAATTTGGTGGACTATTGGACCCTTAACACTTCACACAACAAACACCTAACTACTACGTTGACACAAGAGGGTCTTTACCTCCTCTAAATACCAACGTATCAAGCCAACAATGCAAAAACAAGTTAATCTTCAATTGCCTAGCCCTAGTTTTGGTTTTGAGTTCACTCTCAAGACTAAGAGAGAACTTTGGATGTTACAATGTCTCAAGTTTCAACAATAATCCACTAAGGGGTCGTTTGGTACAAAGAGAAGTTATCCATGGATTAATAATACAGGGATTAGCAATATAGAGATTAGTAATGCAGGGATTAGTAATACAAGGATTGTTTTTTATCAAGTGTTTGGTTTATTATATTAAAAACTAGATATATCCTGTATTTTAAAACTCAACAAAATCTTTTTTACAATTATACCCTTAAATTTTTATGAGATTTTCTACTTTATTTAACTAGTCAAGTTGCTCACCCTTTGCACAATCTTAAAAAAGTAAAAATATGAATGATAATTCTCACTCCGTTTAGTTGATCATTTATTTCTTTTAAAAAAATGAGATTATTTAATCAAGAAAAAATTAAAACAAACAAATAACTGTCATATTATAGAGAAATAATTTTTAAAAAAATGTAAAGCACACTATGTAAGAATATCACGGATTGTTGATAATATAATTTTAGATTTTCAAATTATATATTTATTTGACAATAATTTTTTCTATTTAAATTAATCCGTTTGTAAATTGAACAATTACAAAATAGCATAAATGTAGTTCACATTCGAAACTATCAACCAACATAAGGGAGTAAATGATATTTAAGCACTTGATCCAAATACGCAAAGTAAAAAAAAAGTTGGTAAATTAAAATGTAACATAACAACCAAATTTATAGTGATTAAATTTAAAATGAAACTTAAAAGAAAAATTTAATAAAAAGAATTGAGAGGTAGTTGAGTCATTTAATTCTCTTATCCATGTATTATTAAGCCATGGATAAGTAATCCCATAGTTTCTTAGGGATAAGCTAATACACTCTATGGTGTATCAGCTATCCATGTATTAGGTGGGATTAAATTTAAATTGGGCAACCAAACATTGTACATAGGTGGACTAACTTTTAATCCATGGATTATTTTATTTAATACGTCCTACCAAACGAGTCCTAAGTCCCAAAAATCCTAAGTTGTTCTATTTATATTACATCATAAATAAAAAGTGAAAAGACAAAAAGGCCCTTTAACGATCAAGTGTGCAATAGGCGCCGAGAAAAATGAGTCAAAAGACCCTTCCAAGTTTCCAATAAAGAAAAGGGGACAAGTGGGTCCCATAAATTTATTAAAAAAAAAAACTAAGTCTTTTTGAACAACTTGTGGCAGTTGTCGAAATACGCCTAGTTGTTCAACAACTAGGAGCAGTTGTCGAACAATTGCGCCTAGTTGTTGAACAACTTGCGCAGTTGTTGAACAACTTTGGTAGTTGTTGAACAACTTCGCAAAGTTGTCGAACAACTACCAAAGTTGTTCTACAACTGGAACAAGTTGTTGGGACGAAAAAAACTTCAAAAAAAAAAACTCAAAAAGAAGTTGTCTCTCCCACCTAATTTAAAAAACTTGAAGGATTCCCTCTTAATTGGATAACTTCTTTGTCCTTTTTAATCCAAAGTCCCATAGGAGCCTATGTAGTGCACATTATGGACGATTTTGGAGACTCCTTCACACTTACACGTGTGCACTTTCTCGGTTGCGTTCAACATGCTCAAAAATGTCCATCTACGAGGTCGTACTTGTATCAATCTTGGATGTTAAACATTTTGCTCCAGAGTCACAGATGAATCTTAAAATTAGATAGATATGAACTTCAATTATAGGATTGTAAAAATTGTAGATTATTGACATAAGCTGAATTTCTACTTCATTTTGACCTTTCTTGGTAGTCCATGACAAAGAAATTGATGATTATTCAAGAAGAAGGAACAATTATGTATTGATGCAATCATCCTCTCATGACCAAATTCTGATCTATCAAGGCACTAGGTAGTACAATACAATAAAAACTATCAAGATCCTCATTTTACTCCACTTTATTGGTAGTAGTATTTAGTAATTGTGTAGTCTCCTGTTCTAAAATGTGTGTTGCTATTTGTTGCTTTATTTGCTTTGTATCGTGCTATTTGTTTGTTATATTTTTCTCGCAAGCCTACTTTGATGACATTCCTTTTGAGCCGAGGGTCTATCAGATTTAGCGTCTCTACCCCACAAAGGTAAAGGTAAGGTCTGTGTCCATCCTACCCTCACCAGACCCCACTTGTGGGATCTCACTGGGTATGTTGTTGTTGTTGTACTTAACAAAAATGCAGAAGGAATAGGCATACAGTATGAATGAGAAACAAAATAATAATAAAAGCCTTAAAGACAAACCAAAGGCAAAAATTCTTATAAATTGGATGACCATTTCCTAGTTCATGTATACCAAATATATATTGAAATAAGTAAATCCAACAAAGAGCATATAAGCACAAAACAAACAGATCCTTAAGCTGTAGCAATTTTATAACCAATGCATATGGACAAGCAAAAGCATATATTTGGCCTGCTAAGAAAATGACTACAAGATTAGATAATACATGGACTAGAACCTATATAAACTCTGATATCCGCCTTCTTCTTTTCATCAAACAAGTGCTCTGCCCCCTACAAGAAATATTACTCTTTCATTTTCTTCTAAAAATCAAAACATTATGGCTGTCACTACCTTCACTGAGGAGAACACTTCTCCACTTCCACCCAAAAGAATATTCAAGGCCTCCATTATTGATTCTCATAACTTGATCCCAAAGTTGATGCCACAAGCTATCAAAAGTATTGAGGTTCAAGGTGATGGAGGTGCTGGAAGCATCAAGACTATCAATTTTCCTGACGGTATAATCACCAAAAATTTTCTTTTATATTTTGTGCAAAAGTACTCTGATTAGTACTCTGGTTTTATCTTAATTATTTCTGTACATGTGTAGGTGGTAATTTTAAGTCCATAAAGTATCGTGTTGATGAGCTTAATGAGGAGACATACACGTATAAGTACACACTGATCGAAGGTGACGGGCTGGTAGACAATCTTGAGAAGATAACTTATGACGTGAAGTTTGAGCAGTCACCAGATGGTGGTTCCATCTCTAAGGTGACTAGCGCATACTATACTGTGGGAGATTTCAAACTCAAGGAAGAGGAAATTAAGGCAGGCAAGGAGAAGGTCTTGGCGATGTTCAAAGCTGTAGAAGCCTATCTCCTTCAGAATCCTGAAGCCTATGCTTAGACGGTTGTTGTGTTATGGGATGGTTGTTTTTTCTCCTAGTCCTAAGTTTGTCTTTCATGTTTGTCGCAGCAATAAGTATCTTCTGGTGTGAATAATGTTGTTGGCTGTTTTATGGTTAAAATACTGATAATCTTGAATTTTTTTTTCAATGCCAATCCTCATCTTCATTTGTCATTCATATTTGCTCGGAAAGTTGGACGAGATGAGTAATGGTTGGTGACTAATTGAAGTGAGAATCCTTACCTTGGGAATGTAGAAACTAGCTACAACAATAGCTTCTTCTTTGCAGATTCTGAAATGCATAGCAGCTTAGTCCTTAAATGCATCCAAAAAAAAAAAAAAAAAAGGAAATGGGAAAGTGATCACTCTTGTAACAGTGGCATTTTCTCTTCTAACATAATGCTTCTAGTCAAAGTACATATGACTTCAGATAATGAAATTGTTGAGATTATATAATTAAGTAGTTAAAGTGTGGTCTGTCTAATAGTTTAACTTTTTATTCGAGCCAGTCACGCAATTCTAACATGGTAGCAGACCAGACAAAAAGTCTTGGTTTCAAATCTCACCGTCACCCAAGAAACAAAAAAAATATTTTCATGTGTTTGGTACCTGAATAAAAAGAATCAGCACCCCACATGAGGGGAAATTGCAGCGTTCAGGCCATTCAATCCTCACAGACAGATGGAACCATTGATGTGAAAATTCACGTACACATCGAGTAGCATCCTGGAAAACAGCCTCTGATACTCTAGCTGATGACAAATGCTGGATTTGACTCTTTACATAGAATTTGCTGGAGTTCATGTCGTTGACACTGTACAGGAAAAGAACACAAGTATATAACATAACGCAACAAACTGTACATAACAAACATAACCATGATTGAGGACTCATTTAGGGAATTGGAAAATTACGTTTGGAACCCTGGTTAGGAAAGGAGCAAGTACACTTTGTGGGGATGCCTTAATATAGAAGATTATGCTATGAAGTTATCTTTTGTATATTAGTTGTTTTGTAGATTAACTCTAGAACCTCCCTCCCTTCCTTAATTATTTTGCTTTTGCTTCTATGATGAACCCCTATTCCAATTATATGTTATTACAGTTCCCCCTATCAATAGAACTCCCCTTTGTTACACTGTAGTTCAATAGAAACAAGCAACTTTAATTGCAGCAATAAGACTGTCTTGTTGATACCTATGGTATCTGAATACAGCCTGAACTACGATGAGGCAATCACAGATACAAGCAGTGTAATGGTTTGTGCATATTGCGGTTGGCTTGGTCATCAGATCTGTGACAGCCCCAAGCTAGAGCACCAAAACAGCATGCAGAATGGCAGATAGCCAATTCAAGGAGAAACTACTTTGGTACTGGAAGTTCGTGGAGAAATTTAATTCCCTTGCCAAATGTATCCACTTCTCCTGTTAGCTTGATCATACTGATAGTTTTTTCAATGTAAAATGTAATATTCATGGCTAATTTGAAAGTTGTTATTTCCTTTAACAGTTTTGGATTTTCAGCCTTTTGCTCCAGAACACCAGATGTATCTTTAACATTAGACAGATATGAACGTCTATTTTATGTTATCAACATTTATCCTCACTTTGAATCATATTACTAGAGTTGAGGATGGCAAAAACTGTCGACTACAGACATAAGATCAATTTCTACTGTAGTTGAATGTTCTTGGTTGTCTGCGATTGAGAAAATGATGATTATATTACCAGAAGAAACAATTATATATTGATGCAAGCATCTTCTCATGACCAAATCCTGATCTATCGAGATGCTCGGTAGTACCATACAAACTATTTTCTGTTTTCAATAGATAAAAATGTAGAAGGAATAGGCATTACCCTATGAATGAGAAAAACTATAAAAATAAAAACCTTATAGGCAAGTGAAAGGCAAAAATCTTTATAAATTGGATGAATATTTTCTAGTTCATGAACACCAATTATATTTAACAAGTAAATCCAACAAAGATCATTTCAGCACAAAACAAACATATCCTTAAGCTATAGCAATTTTCCAAACACTGGAAACCAATGCATATGGACAAGCAAAAGCATATATTTGGCCTGCTATGAGAGTGACTACTGTCACACCCCTTTTTTACGTGCTAAAAAATATATATATATTTTAAAGTTCGAAAGGACTTTACTATTTAAGTGACAAGAAATAAAAATTTGTTTTGGAAAAGGATTATTTGTATTTTTTATTCAGAGTCGCCACTTGGCATAATCCAATGTGCCAAGTCACCTTTGGAAAATCCTTTTCGAAAAAAAACCATTTGACTCTTAAACTGGTTTGCGAACAGAGATTCCGGCTAAGGAATTCTGTTGACCGAGGGGAAGGTGTTAGGCACCCCTCGATCCCGTGGTTCAACCACGGTCGCTTGGCAGAGCGTATCGGCTAAATTGACGCTACAAATGCATAAACCACACAAAAGCACGCAAAATAATCAAACAACAACAAAACAAAATAAAAAAATGTAAAGTCCAGTCCAATTATTACAACCCGAAATAAAAATACTGAAATAACCTACACTAGTCCTAACTATGCTTTACCCGATGCCTCGGGCCTTGATCACGAGCATCTTTTGCGTACAAAATTCTTCGGGGCATTCCCCGGTGAGTAAATACAAATTACCTCGGGGCATTCCCCGATTAAATAATACACTTTGCAAATACGATAAACAAAACATTTCAACAAATATTCCACACATTCCAA